>NC_133777.1:32459560-32465525 GCF_003597395.2 Chelonoidis abingdonii
CAACTCAAGGCAGCTTGCACAAGTGGGCTCAAGTGCGGCACCTACCAAGAGGTGACTGCACATGTCCCCGCTGCTGTTTCTGCTAGGCTTAACCCCCTCAGGCCAGATAACTCAAAGACTGGCTACGTGGTCCAAGTTCAGGAGTTGAACTACCATCAGCCGCCTCCTCATACTACTGGATATATCAAGTGTATGCTAAGAATATGAACGAGAATCGATCTTGCTAATTCCATTCCTTGAGCGGACAATCTTACAGTAGGATATCGGATGTTTCATTCAGACTGGAGAGTGTGGCCGGTCGTGGTAGTGAAGAGATGGAAGGTTTAGTCCAAAAGGACCTTGAGGCGTGGACACTAACTCAGCGGAGGCGACATACAGCCATCGCTTACACAGTACCTTGGCGTCCACATGTCATCATGGAAACCACATGAGGAAGCCAAGTGAAAACCGGATATCATCCAAAGTATCACCTAAAGATAAGACAGGTCCTGTAAGAGGCCATGCTCATGTGCGGCAAGAAACAAGATCCACGCCATCAACAGATACCCTTGCCGGGTAATATGGAGGTCAGAGGAGGACATGGAGGCTGCCTGATGTGAAGACCCGGAACTCCTCACAATGCACGGAGGTTTCCACCCCAAGTCCAACACCCAGAGACTGATTTACCAGCTGGAAGAAGGCGGACAGCGGCTTGGTGAGCGTCAAGCCACGTCCTGGACGAAACCCGGACATCCAGGAGTTACATCCAGTAAGATTGGCCCCAAGTATGAATGCTGCTGAGGGATATGCGAGCAGCAGCAGACATGGGAGCGAAGGACAAGCAGAGCAGTGCCATGGCAAGACAGACCTCGCGGATGTACCGAATCGAACTAGATTATGCTGAGGTGGCTGACACTGGAAATCTCCTACCATGTGGCTGGAAAGGGCTGGTACTAAAAGCATAGCACTCGAGGCATTGATCATCAGCAGCACAGGAACACGCATGAGCGACCTGATCCTTGAAAGCGGGGTCTACCACACTAGAGAGGACCAGGTGCAGACTGTGCAAAAAGAGACCTCATGAGGACAGTTCCAAAAACATCAGTGCAGGATGGTGTCAAGACTGCAGGCAGGAACAGGCGATACCGTGAACGCACACCATGGGCTCCGCATTGTGTACGTAGGAACATCTGCAGGCGTGATGGGCTAGACTCCTCCCCAAGACGCAGATTGGGAGATTTCCACAACCTATCTGTGGAGAATTAGCAGGTGCTAGATTCTGTGGAGCTTCCAGATCCAGACGGGATAGGGGCATGGTACTGGCCAATCTAATCAGACGCAATCGTGTAATACATGCGTAGCAGAAGACAGCGGTGTTGATAGACGCTATTAGCAGTGCAAGTGGACAAGCAACATCAGAAGAATGGGAACTATGAGGAAGCTGGAAAAGTACCAGGCTGAAAGAGGAACTAGAGAGGCAGTGTGGAAAAGTGACAGGCAAAGTGGTTCCCAGTGGTGGTGGGAAGGCACTCGGGGCTGTAATCCCTAAGCTGGTGTGAGTGGCTCCACACAGATTCCCCAGGAACTCACATCAGAGCTCTCTGTCCAGAAGGCTTGCAGTGCTAGGAACCAGCTATAGATACTGCGCAGAACTCAAACTCACAGGCCTCTGTAGAAGACCCGAGGCTGAGGAAGACACATACCACACATACCTACCAGTCAATGTCGTTTTTGTGCTACAGATTACCATTAAAAGATTATTTTCTGTAAAGTCATGATCTATGAATCTATTAATCTCCTTATTTTGCTATGCATGTATCCTTTTTGTATTCAAAGTTACCCAATATATTTGGCTGCCCATCAGTTGTTTAATTTTTAAGTAGGCTGGTAGTGAAGCACGTTGGTCAATCTTCCTGAGAATAAGACTTATTCTCTCCCTAAGTGCCCAGTCAAACGAACTCACACTTGAATGTCAACAATTGAACTTCGAGGACCCAGTCACACATGCTGCTTTTCCCAGGAATGCTGGTTGGCTGGTAAGGAACAACAGAAATGTGACTTGCCAGGTGACATCTGGAATCTTTGCAGAGGCGAGGGCCTTCCCCAAAGAGAAACGTCTATTTAAGCCCAGGGGGAGACCCATCCATTTTGTTCTTTCAAGTCTGTGTAAAGAGAGCCTCTCCACCTCCGAAAGTACCTGAAAGAAACTTGGAACAAAGAACAGTGACTGCAAGGGGTGTGGTGATTGCTGGACGCAGACTTTAATAAAGGAGATTAGTCTTGCTAAAAAGGAACATTCTGGAACCTTGATGAGCATTTATCTGTATTCCAGTTGCGATTAGACCTATGAGCTGGAGCGGTTTTATTTTATTTTACTTGGTAATTCATTGTCTGTCTGTTAATTACTTGGAACACTTAAATCCTACTTTTTCTGTATCTTAATAAATCTTTTTTAACTTATTAATTACCCAGTAGTATGTATTAACTGCTGGATGCGGGCACAACAGCTGTGCATATCTCTCTATCATGTATTATAGAGGGCAAACAATTTCTTGAGTCTTACCCTGTATAGTTCTATACAGGGTTAAAACGGATTTATGGGTTTTAGGACCCCATTGGTGTTGGGCATCGGGATTGGGTTACAGACAAGCAACGCTTCTGTATCGTGCTTTCAGTTAAGTCTGGCAGCTTTCGGGGCAAGCAGAAATTCAGACCCTGGGTCTGTGTCTGCGCAGACAGGCCGTGGTCTGGCCTTCAGCAAAGACAGGGATGCTCGGCTGGTCCTGAGTTGGAGGGAAAGCAGGGCAGAGCGTATCTTGGCACATCTCGTGGGCAGCTCTCAACGGGGGTTCTGTGTCCAGAAGCAGAATGCTTTTCCTAGCCATTCTGGTTCCCTTAGTCTGGAACAGTGAATGTGATTCTTTTCCGTCCTAATGTGCAGGATCTCGCATTGCCTTGTTTGAACCCTTCCACTCAGGTTTCTTTTGGCCCCAATATCTCTAAATTTGTCTAGAGTCCCTCTGATAATGGCAAAGCCTTGTCTGAATGAAACAACATCATGAGACAGTGTTCCTTCCAGGAGAGCTGCTTAAGATGATGAGGAACATGTCTGAAATGCAGGATTGTCAGGCTTGGATAACTTTTTTAATTTAATTTTTTCTATCAGGACTCACTTGCTTCTCTTTGGACTATCTTGATTCTCATGTTTGAGGCAAAAATATAGTTGTTACTCTAGCGTATTATATTAGATCAGTTTGTGATAAAAAAACAAATAGCAAATAGGCAGATCTTCCTTTTACATCTTCTTTAAAGTAGTACTGGAGGGCAGTGAATGCAATGAGTAATACAAATGAGCAGTATGTCTAATATTAACTAACTGCCACTGACTATTTATTAGAAAATCCATCCCAAATACGGATCTGAGACTGTCCACTTCAATCACTCATATTTCTATGGTTCGAATTATCTGCCAGTATAGTTTAGTCACATCATGTACAGTGTGTACTTACCCATACGCAAGACGCATTGCGTAGGGACCTACGAAATCTTGGGGCACAAATTTCCTAGGCCCTGATGCGGCGGAGTGCTGCCCACGGTAAGCATAAGTAGAAACCTCTCCACTCTCTTACACTGCCGCCCACCCCTCTCCACTTCCCAATCTGCTCACCCCAGCCCCGCACCGCCCATCCACCCTTCCCAAACGCCTGCCTCTTCGTCCTATGAGTCCCGCCCCCTGCCAACCTGCCGTTCACCCTGAAGCGTTCAGCAGGGCTGGGCTTGCTAACCACGCAGGAAGTGCAGTGGCCGGCCCACAGCCAACGTCAGTCAGTGAGTGACTGGGGGTGTTCCCCCCGACCCTAAGCCAGCCCTGTGAGAGTCTGCCCCCCCTCCGGGCTGGCTAGGGCCAGATAGCTAGGGATGGCCCTGATGCATAGTATATATCAAAACATGTGCAAAAAGGAAAAAAAATCTCACATCATTGAGAAACGACCAAGATAAATTTGTGACTAAGAACAGCAGATTACCAAACGAGAGGTAATTGATGAAAAATTGCCCAGCTTTGTTTATCCAACAGAACTCTCCTTTGTATGTTTGAGAACCCAAACTTCATTAACATGGTTCAGTCTTAGCACAGAGAACAGTCCACCAACAGAGAGATGTCACAAGGCCATAATTGCTGAATAAAAGCGTAGGAAAGGAATTGGCAGTGCTGCAAAATCCTAGAGGTGTGAATTGTTTAACCAGGTTGATGGTGGGCCAATCCACAATGACCTTTGATGTGCTTGTGTAGAGACAGAAGAAGAACATGTCTTCTTAATATAAACAAGTTGATACATCAGGAGGGGAGACACACAGCAGAAACACAAGAGTACTCAGTAAACTATACAACTGAAAAGACAATTCAAACGTCTAGTACGCACTTGTACAGACAATGACTGCACTAGATCCAAGATGAGAAGCATTTTAGAAGAGCCCAGGATAACGTCACTTGCAGTGGTTGTTGATGCGACCTCCGAGCCAACGACTTCATGTTCCAGAAATAGGCTAATGTTGCGAAATGCAAAATATTCGTAACAACCATTTCGCAGCTGATCTGAAAAAAAGTGGGAGGACAGCTAACTTGCCACAGACTGCGATGGATAAGAGGGACCTAGACAAATTAGAGGATTGGGCCAAAAGAAACCTGATGGAGGTTCAACAAGGACAAATGCAGAGTCCTGCACTTAGGACGGAAGAATCACATTCACTGTTCCAGACTAGGGACCGAATGGCTAGGAAGCAGTTCTGCTTCTGGATCACAGAACCCCCCTTGGGAGCTGCCACGAGATGTGCCAAGACTACCTCTGCCCCTGCTTTCCCTGCCAACTCAGGACCCCAGCACCCTGTCTTGCTGAGCCAGACACGCCTGTCTGCTGCAACACAGACCCAGGGTCTGAATTTCTTGCCCCGAAGCTGCAGACTTAACTGAAAGCAGCTTACAGAAGCGTTCTTGTCTTTAACACTCCGATGCCCAACAACCAATGGGGTCTAAAACCCAAATAAATCCGTTTTACCCTGTATAAAGCTTATACAGGGTAAACTCAGAAATTGTTCGCCCTCTATAACACTGATAGAGAGATATGCACAGCTGTTTGTGCTCCCGCACCAGGCATTAATACATACTCTGGGTTAATTAATAAGTAAAAAGAGATTTTATTAAATACAGAAAGTAGGATTTAAGTGGTTCCAAGTATTAACAGACAGAACAAGTGAATTACCAAGTAAAATAAAATAAAACATGCCAGCCTATGTCTAATCCAACTGAATACAGATAAAATCCTCATCAGTTCCAGAATGTTTCCTTTTACAGACTAATCTCCTTTTAGTCTGCGTCCAGCAATCACTCACACCCCTTGCAGTCACTGTTCTTTGTTCCAGTTTCTTTCAGGTATCTTTCGGGGTGGAGAGGCTCTCTTTAGCCAGCTGAAGACAAAATGGATGGGTCTCCCCTGGGCTTAAATAGACTTTCTCTTGTGGGTGAAGGCCCTCTCCTCTGCAAAGTCCAGAGTCACCTGGGCAAGTCACATGTCTTTTGTTCCTTACCAGCCAAGCCACATTCCTGGGAAAGCCCAGATGTGGACTGGTGTCTCGAAGTTCATTGTTGGCTTCAGTGTTTCTTTGACTGGGCACTTAGGGAGAATAGTCTTTTCTCAGGAAGTTGACCAACTGCTTCACTACAGCCTACTTAGAATTAAACAACTGTGCAGCCAATATTCATAACTTTGAATACAAAAATGATACATGCATACAAATAGGATTAATAGATTCAGTAGATCATGACCTTTACAGAAATATCTTTAATGGTATCTGTAGCACAAAACACATTCTAGTGGTATGTGTGGTATGTGTCTTCCTCAGCCTCGGGTCCTCTACCAGAGGCCTGGGAGTTTGAGGGTTCTGCGCAGTATCTTAGCTGTTCCTAGCACTGCACTCTTCTGGACAGAGA
>NC_133777.1:32476981-32641287 GCF_003597395.2 Chelonoidis abingdonii
GACTTCAAGGTATATATTGTCCCCAAATGTGAAATAGTTGTGGGTGAGGACAAAGTCACAAAGTTCAGCCACCAGGTTTGCCGTGATATTATCAGGGATACTATTCCTGATGGCTTGTAGTCCAGGATGGTGTTTTCTGGAAGATCACTGATGGATTGTAGTTTCCTCAGGAAGTCAGTGATGTCTTGAAGATAGCTGAGAGTGCTGGTAGCATTGGGCCTGGGGAGGGAGTCCACATAGCCAGACAATCCTGCTGTTAGGGTCCCAATGCTTGAAATGATGGGGCATCCAGGATTTCCAGGTTTATGGATCTTGGGTAGCAAATAGAATACCCCTGGTCGGGGTTCTAGGCATGTGTCTGCACAGATTTGTTCCCGTGCTTTTTCAGGTTGTTTCTTGAGCAGATGGTGTAGTTTCTTTTGGGAATCATCAGTGGGATCGGTGAAAAATGGCTTGTAGAATGTGGAGTTAGAAGGCTGCCTAGCAGACTCTTGTTCATATTCTCAGACAACCAGTCATCCAAGTGCAGGACTGACCTCAACTCACCAACCTGAAATCCTTGCAATGGGACACGGGAGAGAACAATGCCACTGTACTGATCATTACAGTTTATTTGCAAGTTTCCCCATCTCCTGCTATGGTGACATTTGGTATCAGAGACAAGGTAACTTCACACACTAGGATTTCCATCAGCTTGTGTTCAGAAACAGCCACAGGATTTTCTAAAGAGCTCAAAGGCTTCATTCAGCAGCAAGAGAACCTGCTACTGGCCCACTCTGTCTTCCCCAGCAATGCAGTTCACATCCTCAGCAGCCATCAAGGATGCTTTGCAGATACAGAATTTATTTTAGAAATCTTTTTCAACTAGCTATATGAAACCTCTCCACAATCAATGACTCACTCTGACCTCCATCCTGGTTGCTGTAGAGACTGACAATCCATCCTGGATGTGTACGTGCTTGAGACAATGACACCCAGTTGCATGAAAGTCACTCACTTTCAAATAAACTATAGGACAATCAGACTCAACTCCATTCCCGGAACTAACAGTGGTCACATAGAACTTATATATGTGAGGCTGATGACACCATAGCCCTGCTTAGACAGGCTACTAGAAATGTCAGCACTAATAACTAATGCAATTCAAAGCTCCTTTCCCACAGCATAGCTGTTGCCAGTTTAAATTTATAAGGCATATGAGGAGGCCCCTCAGGGAAGAGAGAACAAGTTGGAATCAAATAATCAAGAATTGGAGAAACTGTTAGGAGTGTTTCTCCTCCAAGTTATGCTGCAAGGCACTTCCTGAGACTCAATGTAGTATTTACATTCCAAGGAACAAAAAGCTTCCATCAAAGCATCTGATCCAGGATCTTCTAGTAGACTTGAAGGGAAAGAGAGAACAAGGCCAGACATTAGGGGATGAAAGGGAGTGGTAACAAATAGCAACTAAAACCCACACAAAGAAGAGAAATGATTCATATAAAATCATGACTGATGTGGAGAAAGTAAATACGGAAGTGTTATTTACTCCTTCTCATAACACAAGAACTAGGGGTCACCAAACTAAATTAATAGGCAACAAGTTTAAGACAAACAAAAGGAAGTATTTCTTCACACAACACACAGTTAACTTGTGGAACTCTTTACCAAAGGATGTTGTGAAGGCCAAGACTATAACGGGGTTCAAGAAGCAACTAGATAAATTCATGGAGGATAGGTTCCATCAGTAGCTATTAGCCAGGATGGGTAGGGATGGTGTCCAGAAGCTGGGAATGGGCGACGGGGAATGGATCACTTTATGATTACCTGTTCTGTTCATTCCCTCTGGGGCACCTGAGATTGGCCACTGTTTGAAGGCAGGATACTGGGCTAGATGGACCTTTGGTCTGACCCAGTGTGGACGTTCTTATGATTATTTCAAGCCTGAACATTGAATAGCAGGTGTCTGAATACAGCATGCTGCATGTCACCTGATTATCTCAGGGAAATTTACAACACACTGTTAATTACAATCAGCACAAGTAGGGACATCTATAATTAACGTTGCATTACTCTTTCCCTTAGAAGACCCTGTTTACAGTTGTTTATAACTTTGCCAAACTTAAATCATACAGGCAAGAAATTTTCCACATCTGAAGTCTGTCTCAGGCTGACTTTATATGGGACGAAGTTGCATCTGACGAAGTGGGTATTCACCCACGAAAGCTCATGCCCCAAAAGTTCTGTTAGTCTATAAGGTGCCACAGGATTCTTTGCTGCCTTTATATGGGAAGTTTCAGCAAAAATGGTTCAGCCATTTCCAAGAATGAGACTAGGGAAAAATACATTGTTTATCCATGCTAGAAATTTTCATATAACCATTTTCATTGAGAAGCTCTTATGCCCCCATCCTTCATCACAGGGACTTGAAATTTGGTAGGAGTGTTACCCTAGGTGTCAGGGATATGCCTTTTGCTATCCCTGTGAAAACTCACCCAATTTGGCCAAGTAATAAGCCTCCAAAAAGTCACAATTAGCACATGCTCGGTAGAGACATGTCTGAGTTTGGGACCTAAGTATTTCCAAAGATTCAATCTACCTTGAGCATGCTTCATCTCCTCACTGTTCCTACATGGCCACTGAGCCATTCACATGCCCATCCCTGTAGAACAACTGAGCATCCTCTCTCCTGTGGCTGACCAAGACCTTCCCTGCAATTGCTGTGGGACACTGTGCCACAGGAACCGAGCCTTGTTTTTCCTGTGGCCTCTATGTTCCCCCTGTTGGCAGCCAGGCACCAAAGAGGAAGGGGAGAAAGCCACCTGACTCTAATGCAGAGGGGTGAGGAACAAGAAAGGTGAGGAGGACAGAGGCAGGAGCAGAGGAAGTGAAGACAGGAGCATGGGGGATATTGGCTGAAGATGGGGGGGAAACAGGTAGGAACTGGGAGGAATAGCACCAGGGGGAGAAAGGGGCAGAAGCTGGAGAGGGTTAACAGAGAAAAGTTGGAGGAGACACAGGCAGAAGAGTTACCACTAAGGCATAACCACTAGAGAATGCTCTCCTACAGAACCTGGAATTGAATTTATTATTCCTGAAACTCACCATTCCTCTACTCCCCAGAAAACAGCTGTGAAACCCACTGGCTAGTAAGGAGGATGGAGACCACACAGAATATACAGTTACCCTGTTAGCTTAACTAGGAGGTGCCGGCTGGTGAGTCCGGGAATTAGCTCTGTCCAGTGGAGCGCCCCCTCCTGGTGGTGTCCCGTCCATTGTTCTACCCTCTGTTGGTGTCTCTGGACCCGCGTTGCTCCTTGCTCGGCGGCGTCCCCTTCGAGGCCACTGCCCTCCGGCAGTGCCCCTTAGTCTATCTGCACCCCCTTCCGGGGATCGATAATCAGCAGTCCCACTCCAGCCTGCAGGTGTAACCACTCACCCTCAAAGTCTAATCCCTCTCAGCAGGGATCTGGCGTGGTCTATAATGGCCGCTCCCTATGGCCAGTGGCTGGATGTACTGCAAGGAGGAAATGGGGGGGGGACCCCAGGCCCACCCTCTACTCTGGGTCCTGGCCCAGGGACCCTCTGGCATCAGCCTCGCTGTCCTCCTCCTTAGTCTGTTTTCCCTGGGCTGCTTCCCCTACGGCCCCTTGCACCTGCTAGGCCCTTCTAGCCTCCCTGAGCCTGCCCAGCACTGCGCTGTCCACGATGCTAGTCTCCCACTTGGAGACTGACATTCTCCCTTCAAAGACCTGGGACAGACTGACTGCTCCTGCTCTGGGCAACCTTTGTATACATCTGAGCCTGGCCCTGATTGGCTGTCTACAATCTGGGCCCTTTTCTAATTGGCTCCTGGGCTGCGCAGGCTCCCTGGCCTGCCCCAGCCCATTCTCACAGGGAGTGGGGCAGTCCGCCCCACTACAGGGCCACAGACTGAATTCCCCTCTTACTCCTATTGGTGGGCTATCCAAGTCAGTTGAGGCACAGGACAGTGTGGGAGGGAGCTTGCTCTGCCATTGTCCAAGTGGCTACAATATTTCAGAAGTATTGCCAACTCCATACATTCAAAAATTATGAATCAGGCCTGAAAAAAAAAATAAATCAAGACTGCTTACAAATGATTTAAAAACCAAATAATAAAAAAATGGGTTCCTTTTGTGACGTTGCACTCCATAATGTTTTATGGAAATATGCTTATAAGTGTGAATATGACGTAACTGTAATATGCTTTATGAAAAAGGTCTCTTGTAATGTATCATAACAAAGGTTATACCTACTGAATATATTCCCCCTATTTGTAGGTATGTATCATTCTTGTATCTGAAGCTAGAAATATAAAGTATAACTCTGAGGTCCTAATTATGCAAAGTGTGGGCCATTGATGGTGGTTTAGAATCTTGATGGTGCCCATTGACTAGGACAATTGGTTGCAAATGGCTCTGTTTGTTTGCAAGCCTTCTTGTGTTTGTGCAAGCCAGCCAAGGAAGAATGGAGGCTGGGGTCTCATAGGACATGTGAATGTGCCACCTGATACTGGAATCCATCTTGAACCTGGTGTTTTTCCATTTAGAAGGAAGGGTGGGGACCCAGAGAGACAAAAGATTCCCGCCTTGTGTCTAAGCTATAAAAGGGGATGGAAAAGAACAAAGGGAGCTGCCAATGGTGAGAAAACCCCTAGTTAACACCTAAGATGGCTGCTGGAACTAACAAGGACTGTACCGGGGACAAGGATTGGGCCCAGACTAGGAAGGAGTCTAGTTTGTGAAAGAAGCTTATTGGAACATCTCTGAGGACAAAATTTTACCTGTAAACAGTTTCTTAATGTATTAGGGTTAGACTTGCGTATTGTTGCTTTATTTTGCTTGGTGACTTGCTTTGTATGGAAATAGGAACAGACGCTAGAACTGCACAGGTTGCAAATTGCTAACAAGGAAAAAGAGAGCCAATAAGCCCTGGACTTAAAAGACAAAGAACTTGAGGCACAGAAACAGGCTCAAACTGAAGCACAAAAAGCTGCCCTGGAAAAAGAAAAGACTGCCCACGAGCAAACCCTGGACTTAAAAGACAAAGAAATTGAAGCCCAGAGACCCAGAAGCATGAACTGGATGTTATGGAGTGGAAGACGTGCACAGAGACATGTATCCTGGAGGTGGAAGTTGGGGTCCTGGTGACTGCTGTGGTGGGAATAGACCCCAAGGACTTTGTAGCTGGAAGCAAGGCCAACCTGAGTGAAAGGGGGAGGGATAGCTCAGTGGTTTGAGCATTGGCCTGCTAAACCCACAGTTGTGAGCTCAGCCCTTGAGGGGGCCATTTGGGGAGTGGTCCTGCTTTGAGCAGGGGGTTGGACTAGATGATCTCCTGAGTTTCTTCAAACCCTAATAATCTATGATTCTATGAAAGGAGGGTGGGGGATTTTGCTGGCCAGTGAAGGGTCTGTCGTAGCTGTGAGCCCACAACTAGGTCAGGGTCACATTCCCTTTTGGGGAACACAGGACTGTCTGCCTAAGAGGGGAGCCCAGAGAGGGAAGTCCAGACGGAAGGTGTTGTTCTTGCTATGCTTGTAATAGATAACACTATCTCTTCAAGGCAGAGGGAGGTAAAACTTTGCATTTGGGAAGCTTCACAAGGGGGTGGGGCCCAACACAGAGATTCCAGAGGAAGGGGCCGAGGGCAGGCATGGTTGCAGTGCACCCTTTCCTTGTCAAAACCTCAAACATGTCTGAATTGAGAGCCTACTCCAAAGAGGCAGGAGAATCTGTATCTGAACACTCAACATGGTATGCGAAAGGATTGGGAAATGCAATAGAGGTTGAGCAAGCCAAACTATGTGAACAGAGTCTGTCATAAATTAGCTGTAAAAGTGGCAGAGTCCTGTAGCACCTTATAGACTTAACAGACGTATTGGAGCATGAGCTTTCGTGGGTGAATACCCACTTCGTTGGATGCATTAAATTAGCTGTTAATCTTGTGTCTTTTGCTAACTCCCCCCATGGGTCAAGACAAAGAAATTAATACTAATAGTAAACCCTTTGAAGATGTATCACGTAATTAATTTTTGGAAAAAACTTTTGTACATGCTCGGAGTGGTGACACCTTTTCTTTGTGGTTTTTGATCATATAGAACGCACTCAGATCATGTTTTAAAGTTTTTTATCTGTAATCACAATAGCATGATATTTCTTTTTTAAATAAAAGGGAAGCTGAGATTATTCCAGAACCCCAGGTTCTAGAGCTTTAAGAAAAACACAAAGTATTGTGAAACTGCAACAAAATCACAGACAATACTGCTTCAGCGTCCAGGCCTGGCATTAGGCACCTGTCACAAGTGCTCAATTCACATTACAATGTTCAAGGGAAAGACCATTTTTAGACACTAGAACTATGACTGAAAAAAGCCTGAAGTGCTGCCAATAACAGCCAAACACAGATCTGGGGCATATCTGCGACGTGTCTGCTCTGAGACGCGCAGGGCTACGCAGAGCCTCGGGGGCAGCGACCGCAAAGAGACTAGAAGTCCCGAAAACTCAAGCTCGGGGTGGAGCCTCAGCCCATCGCTAGGCAGCTCCTCCCAGAGTCCTCGGGCAGCCGGGTGGTGGGGAGGGGGACCCATGATGTCACCGATATACACAGGGCCCCTCGACCTGACGTATATCGCCATGGGGAAGCCCACCAGCCCCCGAGAGAGATCCCCCACCCTAGACCCCTTTCCGGACCGCGCTTCCCCACTCGGGCAGATTTAGGCACCAAGTGTAGCGCGCTGCTCTAACCAGTCCCCCGCTGCCCCGATGCAGCAGGTACGTTCCGCTCCGGACAGCAGGCAACCTCTGCCCCAGTCCAGCGAGCGCGCCCCTCGCTGACTCGCCGATTGCTTCCGGGGGAGCTGACGGCTGGTGCGTTGCCATTGCCACGGGAAGTTCCGGCCGGCCGGGTTAGGATGATGCACCACCCTAGGGCAGCAGAGACCCGTAAGAGGGCTCGTGCGCTGGGAAGTATCCGGGGCTGGGGAGCTTGGTGCCCAGGGGAGGAGAGGAAGAAGAGAAAGGGAAGAGGAGTCTGGGGGAGCAGTAGCATCAGCATCTCTCTCTTCTGAGCCTGCCCGGCTGACCCGTGAGCTGCCATTGCCATGGCTCGTAAGAAGCTGTACCGCCCTATCGCCGCCATGGCCAAGAAGATCCGTGAGTACCGGGCACTGAAGAACCGTCCCCGAGACTCCCAGCGCTTCGCCCTGGATTACGAGACCATGATCCGACCCTTCACGAACAAACGCCTACCTGTGCTGGCCTGGGAGGATGTGAGGAACGAGAACCGCCTTTTCACGCTGCTCTGCCAGCTGCGGCTCTTTGGCATCGGCCGCATGGTCACCCGCACGAGTTGGCTCAGGCAGTATGACGAGCCCTGCTACTGGGTCGTTACTAAGATCAGGGTGGACTACACAGCTGAGGTGAGAGCCTTGACTGTTGGCGCTGGGGTTTGAAGGCACTCAGATACTATGGTAACAAGCACCATAGATAGAGACAAGGCCGGTGGAAACGAGGCCTTCCAGTGAGACCTGCCCTCTTGAAAGGTGGCTCCCAAATCATCATTGTGCAACCCTATTAAACTGTCTCTACAGTATTCACAGCCTCTCTTATATCACAACTCTCCTCATGTGTGCCTCAGGTCATGGATTCAGAGGAGGCTCCATGTAATGAAAATCTACAATTTAGGAAAGCCTGAGGGAGGGAATGATCGTACCTGAGCACTGTAGAAACAACAATATCAGTCTAAGTCACTATGCATCAGAGTTCAGAACATTGATTAGTATTTGTATTACAGATTATGCGTGAACATAAGGATCAGGACCTTAATGGTGGCACATGTAGTGGTATGGAGTCATTACAGGGCTGATAGCAGGCAGTATATAGTATTGAGACACATTATGCAGCATTCTTCATCACAAAATTCATTGCAGGGATTGTCTAATGGCATTTGCTTAGCATTCTAGAAGGATAGTAGTGGCCACGATTAGCAGTTATTCAGGGCCCAGGTGTAGGACTCACTTTTTGTAGATCATGAGTAATAAGACTATAAAACGAATTTGTCTTTTTCGTGAATGAGAATGGTTCTTTAATTGATCAGAGCAAATTTTTGTTTGTTTTCTTTGCAGACTTTGGATCATGGGAAAGCCTGGGGATATCTGACATTCAGAGGTATATAGAGCTTGGTGTTATGTCTCTCAAACAGGATTAGAGAAAAAAGTTAATGGATAGGGACAGGGACTGACATGGGAGGAAAAAGGTGGTGGCTTTCTTGCCACTCAGCAGTCTTCCTCCACTGGTAGCTCTCTCTTTCCACTCATCTGATAAAAAGGAAGAAATTAAGAAAAGGAAAATTTCCTAACAGTTCAATCTAGTCCACTGTGGAATAAATTTCACAAGGAAAATGGTAGAAGTCCAATTACTTTTGTCATTTAAAACTAGCTTGAAGAAATCCCTGGAGACTATACCACAGTGAACAATTTGTGTTGGCAAAGAAATGGAGTCTATGACAAATTGGGTCTCTTCCATCTCTAACTTCTGTAATAGCTAAAAACAGTGGATAAACACGCTAGCTGAATTTCCTGCTAAAATCAATAATGAAATAGCAATGTTGTCATTTAAGTTGCCATCATTAGGGTTCAGAATCAGTACTTTCATTGAGACAAATGGGAAATTCCCTGTGTTCTGAAAGCTATATTACACCATGTATGAGATTTATAATTTATTTAATAAAATTTTACTCTTCTAGTATCTTTAATTCAAGGATTTCAAAGTCTTTTATAAACATTAATGAATTCAACTTCCCAACATCCCTGTAAAGCAGGAAAGAATTATCTTTATGTTATAGATATGGAAACTAAATCAGAGAGAGGTGACATGTCTTGCTCAAGCTAACAGAAGTGGTCAACAGCAAAGTCAGGACTACAATCCAAATGTTCTGTCAGTCAATTGCCTGTGTTATCTGCTATACAACCTGTAGTGGGAGTGTGTACTGTAGTGTAACTACCATAAAATATCCAGTGCTATGCCCAGCTGAAGCATTGGAGACACTGCACTGGCATAGTCACCAATAAGGAGTTTGTTGTTCATAGCATTGTTTACCTATTCATCATCCTCTTTCCTTAGGCAAGACGTATAATGAAGTGAAAGAGATTGACAAGGTCATGTATCATGACTGGAGGATGGTGCCAAAACATGAAGAGGAGGCCTTCAAAAAATTTACTCCAGTGTCAGTGGAAACCATTCAGTGTGTGCCATACCCCCCTCTGCTCCGAGCCATGATCCTTGCGCAAAGGCAGAAGGAAGGAAAACTTAACACAGAGGAACCACTGATTGATCTGGAGAAAATCATCTCCTTCACAAAGGACTACTTTCAAAAGCAGAAAAAAGCTAAAGGGACACCAGTGTGAAGGTCAAGAGCTGAGTGTGATGGAGCTTCTGAAACGCTTTCTAATACTCTGCGTGTTGACAGCTCATGCAATCTCCTTAATGAAGAATAGGATCATAAGCCACATGCCCACTTCTGGTTCAATGTACTGAAGTTTAATACGTTGGCCTCTCAGTACTGTGCACATGCAGATGTGTGACTTTCTCATATATATTCAGAAAGATGTAGACACACTCAGGATTTTTAGCGATCTTTTGTTTGCAGAAGTTCCTCCCTTCTGATTCCCTGCCTTTTCTCCTGATGTATGTCTCCTGGTGTCCAGGTCCCAATGACAGCTACCATCCTTCTGTGCAGGAAGACCACAAATGAGACTCTTTTTGAAAGGACACTGTCATAGTTTAGTCCCACAATTAATTTAAAGCACAATAATGGTCAGAAGAATGACTTTAAAAATGGCACCTTCTTTATCTATAGACCTTGCTACCCATCTGATGACTTCAGTAAATACATGTTTATTTCTTTTTTACTTCTCTTATCCCGCTAGCATAGTTGCAAGGACATCAGTTGGATTCTAGTCTGTCTTGTGGACTATCAGCAGAAGTGTTATTAAATTCCAATTTTAGAATCCTTTGCCTTGACACATAGAGGCATCACCTCAACTGCACCCAAACCAAGCCTATAAATACCACTCACTTCAGCCAGGATTGTGACGTTAATGGGCAAAATGAAAAGAATGCACCTTGACTTTCCGATCCCACATTGTTTGTCAAGTTGGCAGTGGTGAAGAAGAATCCATCTTTTTTTCTTGTAAACTGAGTAAAAATTTCTACTCCTTTTGAAGTCAGTGGCAAGCTACCATTTGCTTCAGTGGGAACACTCCCATGGAAGTCACAGAGACAATAAACATGGAATGCCCCAAGCCTATTTTTGGAGTCACTTATGAGAACAAAACTACTCTTAGACCCTCCCCCTGCAGTGTTTGCAGCATGCTAGGCCATCAGACTTCAGCCATAAAACTTGCTAGAAACCAGTCAAGAAGAGCAGATTGGATACATTTAAACCAATAACATAAATGATGATAAATATATTAGATTTTTACAGTCTTTTTCTGTGATCTTAATGTGGTATTGGTGATACAATAAAGAAATGTCAGTAACATTTCTCTTCACTCCAAAAAGAGGTATGTGATGGGTTCCCCCCAGGGTGCCACCTGAAACTCAGGTACCACTGAGCCCCATGACCCACCTGCCTGGGCTCCTTCCCTGTACTGCTGTGACAAGCTGCAAAGCTCCCCAGCCTGTGCTTTCAGTAGCATTTGTGCAGGTAGGGACACACCCAGCTGCAGTTACACGCAGGCTCTCTAACCACCAGCTTCCCAGCCTGGGACCCTGCAGGAGTACTGTCCTGCCCTGGTTAAATCTGGCCAGTATATGGATTTAACAACTGGTCCACCTCTCCCTCAATGTGAAGAAGACCATGCACACTTGTGGTAACTAAGCTGCGATTTTCCCCAGACACCTTAGTTGAATGCACACTGGTTTGGATTAAAACATAAGTGTATTAACTACAAAAGGATAGATTATAAATTATAGCAAACAGATCAAAGCAGATTACCTAGTACAGGGGTCAGCAACTTTTCAGAAGTGGTGTGCTGTCTTCATTTATTCACTCCAATTTAAGGTTTCATGTGCCAGTAATACATTTTAACGTTTTTAGAAGGTCTCTTTCTGTAAGTCTATAATATATAACTAAACTATTGTATGTAAAGTAAATAAGATTTTTAAAATGTTTTAAGAAGCTTCATTTAAAATTAAATTAAAATGCAGAGCCCTCTGGACCAGTGTCCAGGACCCAGGCAGTATGAGTGCCACTGAAAATCAGCTCACGTGCCGCCTTTGGCACACATGCCATAGGTTGCCTACCCCAACCTAGTAAATAAACAAAACAGCCAACTGAGCTTAACATACTAATCACCCTGAGTGATAAACAGGCTGGAAGATTCTTAAGGTACAAGCTGCGTTGGCTCTGCAGCTTGGGTTTTCCAAATTTTCAAACACAGGTTAGAAATCCCTCTAGCCTGGGACCATCATTTCCCACAGTTAAGTTTTTTTTCCTCAGGTGGTTCCAGGTGTGGTGTAGGGAGAGTGGGTCCCCCATGATGGCATTCTCCCACCCTCCACCCTTTTTATTTACTTCCCACTTGCTCCAACAAGCTCTTTTGCTGTGACCTGAATCAAACAGTTCCTATTGTGTAATGCTATCTTTGAAAGGTTTCTATTGTACACAGTTCCTGGGGTAATCCTTGTGCTTGTGTGCATTTCCCTAATAAGCCTTTTTACTGTTGTACCTGAAAGGCTGCTTTTGGGTGATTTCAACTTCAGAACATGTTTCAGTAACACATATATAGCCAAACTTAATAACTTCACATATAATGATAGCACATACAATCCAATGAGATATTAATGTCTAGCAGATCAAGACTTTTACAATGATACCTCACAAGGCATACTTCGTACAAAACATATTCTAATTACATGACAGTGGTGAATATTGCGGTGCCAGGGTGTCACAGGATACTTATATTTTGCTGCTTTTATATTTTGAGAGTTATTCTTTGCCCTTTCCCACCCCTGGCATGAGCAATACTGCCCTTGCCATGCTCCTAATCCAGCAGAGGAGACCCTGAGACTTGACCCTGGCTCTCCACCAAGATGCACCCATTTGGAAATAGCAGTGTTTTAATTGGTGGCTATCACATGGAAGGAGGGGGTAAATCTTTGACACATTTTTCTTGTGTTTTAACCAGTGGCAAAGCTTGCAGAGCACCCAAGTGTTCTGAAGTAAGAAGGTGTTTTAGATGCACTGACCCTTTCCAGGATGCATGCACAACTCCCACTAGAGAAGTGGGGTTGCAAATGTGAGCTTTAAAGGTGACAGCAAGCAGCTGGTGCTATAGTGGACCGTGGCTAGGGTTGCCAGGTGTCCAGTTTTCAACCAGAATGCCTGGTTGAAAAGAGACCCTGGTGACTCCGGTCAGTACTGCTGACTGGGCCATTAAAAGTCTAGTTAGCACGGCTAAGGCAGACTCCCTGCCTGCCCTAGCTCTGTGCAGCTCCTGGAAGTGGCTGGCATGTCCTTGCGACCCCTAGGCAGAGGGGTGATCAGGGAAGCTGTGGGCCTGAGCAGTGCACAGAGCTCCCTGGCCCATCCACCTAGATGTCAGACATGGTGGCTGCTTCAGGGAGCCTATCTTAGCCCCACTGTGCTGCCACCTAAAAGCATCCCAAGGTAAGCGCCGCCGGCCCTGAACCCGTACCCCCACCCCAGGTCGAAACCCCCTCCCACAGCCTAACTTCCTCCCAGAGTCTGCACCCCAATCCCCCAGCCTGCACCTCCTCTTACATCCCAACCCCCTGCCTCAGCCCCCTCCAGTACCCCAAATCCTTCATTCCTGGCCTCACCCCAGAGCCCACACCCCCCAGCCAGTGCCCTCACTCCCTCCCACTCCCTAACCCCTGCCCCAGGTTGGAACCCCCTCCTGCACCCTAACTCACTCCCAGAGTCTGCACCCCAGCTCTGAGCCCACACCGCAACCCCCTGCCCCAGCACTGAGCCCCCCCATACATCCCAACTCCCAGCCTGGAGCCCCCTCCTACACCCTAAACCACTCATCCCTGCCCCCACCCCAGACCCTGCATCCCCTCCCACAGCCCAACTCCCTGCCCCAGGCTGAAACCCCCTCCTACACTCTGAACTCAGCATTTCTGGCCCCACCCGAGCCCACACACCCAGCTGGAGCCCTCACCCCCTCCCACCCCCTAACCACCTGTCCAGTGAAAGTGAGTGAGGGTGGGGGACCTTGGGAGGGAGTGGGCCTCAGGGAAGGGGCGTGGCATGGTGTTCGGATTTGTGCTATTAGAAAATTGGTAGCCCTAGCGGTGGGCTGGTGGCTGGAGTGTTTAACAGACCTGGCCTTCTAAGATCTGGGCTGACAGTGGAATAAAGGGAGTGGAGTGAAGTGTACAATAAACTGGGTTTGCTCTTGCGCTTTGTTTGGAACAGTGCTGGGGGGCAGAGGGAAGGTAGTGCTCAAAAAACACAAGACCACCACCTCAAAACCAGCCTGCCAGTTTCTTGCAGGTCCCTACGGGGTATGGCACGGCCATGGCGGCGGGGCGCCACCGCAGAATCTGCTCTGGTTGGGGGGAATGGGCGAGGCGGGAGCACACAGAGCGCGCGGGAAGAAGCCAACGCCCGGACCCTGGGAGCAGCGTGTGCGTTCTCATTCCTTGCCCAGGCAGTACCGCCCACACGCCCGGCTCCAGCACTGTTAGCGCGCGCCCCCTGCCGCCACTGGCTGCCTCCATGATTTGCTTGGTGCTTACCCTGTTCCCCAACATCTTCCAGAGCAGTGAATGCCCCCTCCCGGGGTGGGGAGCTGTCCGGGGGATACCCCCTCCCGGGGCGGGAGGAGGAGAAGGGTGGCAGTTTGGGGTTTTCCCCCCAGTAGGCAAGGGGAAGGGGCGGGGGTCAGGGGATGTCCTTCACCAACAGAGGGAGGAGGGTTGTCCAGAGGATGCCCCCTCAGGCAGGTAGAGGACACAGACAGGGGACACTGATACCTCTCTGCCTCTTCCGACTCAGCTCCTTCCACTTTCACAGCTCTGCCCCCACTTACTCCCACGGAGCGGGAAGGGCGGGAGGCTTGGCACAGAGGTGGTTTTTTGGGGCCAGGTGCCTGCTCTGCTGATGAGACACTACTGAAAGCAGGGTGGTACCTGACCCTGCTTGGTGGCAGTGAATTTCACTGCAGCTGGTTCACTCTGAATAAAGCATGTAATCAGGCTCAGGGAGGGAACAAAAAGGCCCCATAGGTGTTTATTTTACAAGTGGGGAAACTGAGGTACAGAGAAGGGAAGGGAGTCTCCCAAGGTCCCATAGTCATCGCTTAGGAAGTCTGGAAATACAGTCTGTCCCTCTTGACTCCTTTCTCTAACTCTGAGCCCACGCAGTGCCTGTGTCAAGGTTTTTTCCCCACTCTGAAATTATAGGTACAAATGTGGGGACCTGCATGGACACTTTTAAGCTTAATTACTAGCTTAGATCTGGTAACACTGCCACCATCCAGAATTCCAGTGTCTGGGGCACTCTGTCCCTCCAAAACTTCGTCCCCTCCCTGGGTTGCCTTGAAGGACTTCACCAATTCCATAGTGAACACAGATCCAAACCCCTTGGATCTTAAGACAAGGAGAATTTAACTATCCCCCCCTCCTTTCCCCCACCAGTCCCTGGTGAGTCCAGATCCAGTCCCCTTGGATCTTAAAACAAGGAAAAATCAATCAGGTTCTTAAAAAGAAAGCTTTTAATTAAAGAAGAAAGGTAAAAATCATCTCTGTAAAATCAGGATGGAAAATACTTTACAGGGTAATCAGATTCATATAGCCCAGAGGAACCCCCTCTAGCCTTAGGTTCAAAGTTACAGCAAACAGAGGTAAAATCCTTCCAGCAAAAAGAAACATTTACAAGTTGAGAAAACAAACATAAGACTAACACGCCTTGCCTGGCTAATTACTTACAAGTTTGAAACATGAGAGACTGATTCAGAAAGATTTGGAGAGCCTGGATTGATGTCCCGTCCCTCTCAGTCCCGAGAGCGAACAACGAACAAAAAAAACACAAACAAAGACTTCCCTCCACCAAGATTTGAAAGTATGTTGTCCCCCTATTGGTCCTCTGGTCAGGTGTCAGCCAGGTTTACTGAGCTTCTTAACCCTTTACAGGTAAAAGAGACATTAACCCTTAATTACCTGTTTATGACAACCTGCCTCTGTGATCTATGACAGGGTGGCCAAACTTACTGATCCTCCTAGCTGCATACAACAGACTTCAGAAGTACAAGAGCCTGACGGGGCTCTGGGCTTCAGCTCCATGGGAGGCATCTGCTGGGGCTCAGGACTTTAGCCCTGCTCCTGCTGAAGCCATGCGGCCTGGCCAGTGTGCTCTGTGGGGCTGAAGCCCTGAGACTCCCCTCTACACCCCATTGGGTACCATCCCACTGCAAGTCAGAGGTCCTGAGCTCTTCCCCCTGCCATCTAGTAGGTGGAAAAGGTGGGGAAATGTGGGATGCTCAGTGAGATGCACTTTAACATAAAAGAACTGCATGTAACTCACAAGCCACGCTTTCACCACCCCTGATCCAGGCTTTGCAAGCTTAGGTCCCAACTATCAGCTTGCATGTTCTGTGTAAAAGAATATCCCTGACTGCCTTCCCTAGTTTGTTTTCCACATACTTAAAGGGTTGTAAAAGAAAACATATTCCCAGTCTAACAAACCAGTGTAGACCATTGGACAGCCAAATAGGTGAAATCAGCTCCCTAGAGTGGTTTAAATCATTCAGTCAGATCCCCTGATTATTTTCACAAGCCTTTTGGTTTAGATTCACATTCAGATTGCTTGAGGAGGTCTATGGTAGCTTGATTTCAATATCAAAGGTAATATTAGGGCTGGAATATTCCCAGACTTGTTACATGCTCACTCAGATTACATAGAATAATGTTATGTCCAGATTTTGAAACCCAGAGCAAGTCTGTCTGTGATGGTGGATTTCTTGAATTAGAAAGGCCATGAATTCAGTGGCTTTTATTTTTGTTTCTTTAATTAAAGGGAGTGGATTTATTAAAATATGTGGGACTTGATTAGGATGCAATAAATGCCGATAAATGTAACAGCTGCTGACTCTTCATCTTCTCTGTGTTCAGTCCAAGAAGGATTTGAACTGGAGCAGGAAAGCTCACTGCTGAATATCAGGACAAGTGGACCCAGATTCTCTAGGAGCAAAGGAACTAAAATCTAATGCAAGTCTGTGGTTGGATATTGCTCTCTGTAGCCACCAGTCCACCTCAGGAGGATGTCCTCTCCGTCCCTCTGCTCCACCCCCCTACTCGCCAGACTGGCTGCTACCCCTTGCAAAGGATTACATGGTTGGAAACAACTCCTTCCCAGAGTTCCCTGTCTTTGCCATGGGAAAGAGGTTCTCTCCATTGCTCTAACTTCCAGAGTCCCTACAGTATTTGTGCCACTAACCCCCAGAGCGCTCCTGTCTCGTTCCAATATTGGACTATCTCTATCTCACAGTGGGAAAGGGGCTGTCTGCAAACCTCAGACTTTTGTCTGCTCCAATCTTTGCCATATATGAAACCAGTTTTACAATCCGAACTGATGGAACTATGCCCCATTTCTATTTGAGTCCCTACCTTAACAGCGTCTGCCTCTTCCCTTATCTCTGGTTTTATTTTTTAATTCCTTGATCCTGGTTGTAGTGACCCCTTTGACCCTGAACGCATGCTGAGGTTTGCTCTAGTCCTAAGTGTTCCTCCTCCTCCTCATCTGCTTTCAGCTTGCACCGGAATAAATGAGCGCACCTTCCTGGCCATCAAGCCAGATGGGGTGCAGCGGCATCTCATAGGGGAGATGATCAGGCGCTTTGAAAAGAAGGGCTTCAAACTGTTGGGGATGAAACTCATGCAGGTGAGAGGAGCTGGCAGAGCAAGGGGTGTCCTGGCACCCTTTAAAGGTCCAGTCCTTGCCTCACTCTGCGTATGCTCTGTCTTGGGGCTTTAGATCTTTGCAGCAGGGACCTGCTTGCTGATAGTGCTCTGTAAATAATACCTAGTTTTTATATAGCATTTTTTATCAGTAAATCTTAAAGCACTTTGCATAGGTCAGTATCATGACCCCCATTTTACATATGAGGAAACTGAGGCACAGAGAGGAGAAGTCACTTGCCTAAGGCAGTGGGTCTCAATTTATTACAAATTGTGAGCGTCATATGCAACCCATGGTGTGTTACCTGGGCTACAGGGGCCAGGTGGCAGGGCAGCAGCCGCCTGCCCTGGACCCCTGCTGTGCACAGCTGGCCGGCTGCTCACCCCAGAACTCGGAGGGTGGGCTGGCAGCCCCGGACCCTGTGGGGTGGGCTGGCTGCCCTGGATCCTGGACCCATGCTGCACGGCTGCCCTGGACCCCTGGCACTCGATCCCAAGGGCAGTCCTAATCCTGGACTCCCACCATACGGGGCGGCCTTGGAACCTGGCAGACCCCCGCACGTGGGCTGGCCCTTAGCACACAGCTAAGCTGGGCTGCAGCTTTGTGCTAATTGGGCTGCTGGGTCAAGTTTTCCAAAGCACTTTAGTCTTATTTTCAAAAGTGATTTAGGCACCTAAATCTCATTGACAGTCAATAGGAGTTGAGCTCCTAAGTCTCATTTCCAAAAGCAACTTGAAGCACTTGAGATCCAAAATCATTTAGTCACCTTTGAGAATTTACTCTTTTTTTTTTTTGGCGCACCCTACCCCACTCTGTTTTATGCAATGGACTGTCGTATAGGCTGTTCCATTGTAACTCTGTTTTGCAGTATTTGTTATGGACCTATGAAAATGGACCTGTAATGGAAATTTATTTTTAAATCATCCGTGTAATGGACACTTGCTGTTATCTAAAGGGCTGTATTGCAAATAGCCTGTTCTGAACAGAGCCTGAATTCTGCCCCTGTTGATTACCTGAATCCCGAAAGATCCTGTGAGGCAATACACAGAAAGTGAGTGAGAACTGAACTGAAGGAAGAAAATGGGATTCCCCAGATGAGGAATGAACACTGATCCAGTTTCACCTGGCAGTTGTTCCTTCCCGATGAGCTTGATTTCCTCCTCCCAACTGCACTGCAGAATTCAGGAATCCAACCCTCAGAGAAGGGTCCCTAAACGCCACTTCCAAAGTAGACTGTTCTGGCCACCAGAACAGCCATTATAAGCCATTTTAGGACAGTCCCATCCTATAAAAGCAAGCTAGCTCATGTGCTGTGTCTGTGCTCAGGCCTTGGAAGACTTGCTGAAGGAGCATTATATAGCCCTCTGTGATCGCCTCTTCTATAGCCACCTGGTGGAGTACATAAGATCGGGTCCTATTGTAGCTATGGTGAGTACTGGCCAGGGGCCTCTTTCATGCCTTGAAACCGATATCAAATGTAAGTGCAATTAGCATTGAACTTGAAGCCATTCCATCTTCCCCTCATACCCTTCTGCCAGATCCTCTGGCTGAAGTGTTACATTGTTGCATGTAAAAGTGAAACCTGTGCACATCTTTATTTTATTCAAACAGATAATCGTAGGCTTTCTTCAGGCAGATTCTGCCCTGACTTACCTCCAGGCATACTTATACAAGGTGGTGGAGTTAGCTAGAGGGTGCTAGAGCAGGATTTGGCCTTCCTGCTCAGCAAGCTGCAGAAGCTGACTCTTGCTGTGCTGTGTTATAGGTCTGGCAGGGGCTGGATGTGGTAAAGATAGCTTGTACAATGATTGGAGAAACTAACCCTGCTGATTCCAGACCCTGAACCATCCGAGGGGACTTCTGCATTGAAGTCAGCAAGTGAGAGCCTTGGGTTTGTTTTTGCTGGGGAATCCTCTGTGTCCCTGTTGCAGATGGGAGGAGGCTCCTTCTGCATTCTGCTCCATGTCCCAGTTACTCTCCCACTGACTGAGGGGGAAGATGGGGGAGTGCCTTTGAAGTCAGCTCTCAGTGCTCCTGTCAAAGGATCACTTGTGAGCAATGAGCACACCTTAGTATGCCTGGCTCCCAACCTAGGCAGCAAGAGAACAAAGCCCAGATGGTCTGTGGCAGGGTGGGGTTCTCCATCTTGTGTAAAGTAGCCACATTTGTGCAGCATTTTAGTGATTTTTACCCTAATGGTATGGTCAGTTTGGAGTTAAACCTGAGATCTCCTTGTTTGGGGCCAAAACTAATAACACCATGTTGTAACCATAACTTTCTGGTGCCCCCTTGAGGAAAGGGTAGGCACCACTCATCTCAGCGGTCCTTCCCTGGATCACAACATTGCTGTGGAGTCATCCCAGAGTCGAGTCATCTGACTGTGCTGTTTAGGAGTAGGGTGGTTAGAAGGCTGCATAAAGTAGCCTCACCTCAGTCCCTGGAAAAATCATAGAGCAGGTCCTCAAGGAATCAATTTTGAAGCACTTAGAGGAGAGGAAAGTGATCAGGAACAGTTAGCTTGGATTCTCCAAGGGTAAGTCATGCCTCACTAACCTAATTGCTTTCTATGGCCACGTCTACACTACGGGATAAAATTGAATTTGCTAAAATTGGTTTTATAAAACTGATATTATAAATTCGATTTCATGCGGCCACACTAGGCACAGTAATTCGGCGTTGTGCGTCCATGCTCCGAGGCTAACGTCGATTTCTGAAGCGTTGCATTGTGGGTAGCACTTCCGTACTACCATATTCCCAGCATCTCCCCCGCCCTTGGAATCATGGGTGAATAATGTCGTGGGGGTCTGGGTAAATGTCATCAGTCGTCCTTCCTTACGGGAAAACATCAAGCTGACAATCCTTCACGCCGTTTTCCCTGGATTCCTGGCAACGCCATAGCACGCAACCATGGAGCCCGTCAGACGTTATTTTTTTTTCCAGCATGTAATTGTACTGGATCCAACGGAGAGAAAGGCGATACTCCAGCGCTACACAGTCAGATTCACTTGCTTCCAATGAAGCAGAGATTGTTACCGGTCGCCTGTACCGTCTACTGCGATAAACTGGCAATTGAGATAATGGGTTCTCTCCCTCTCGTACGTCTACTGCAGCAGAGTGCCCTGCGGAAAATTTGAAAGCAAAATTGGATGGACTCACGGGGACGATCAATCCCTCCCTATGGTTTCTAAAATAGAGGGTCAGTCCTACCTAGAAGACAAGCAGGTATTAGAGAACGCAGTATCAGAGACAAAGCCCTCCATGTCAGATCACAGGGGTGCCCCTTCATACAACCGCACTCCTTGCTTCCCTCCTCGCCCAACCCCTGGGCACCGGCAGTGTCCCCACCCCACCATTTGGGTCATGAAAGTTATAAAAGAAGCAGGAAAAAGGGGAAACAGAGATTGGAGGCAGCCTCCAGGGCTATGACAGTCCAGGCCAGTAAAGAATCCTTTCTTTACAAAGAAAGGGAGACTATAAGTTTCAGACCCCCAGTTGCTATGAGAACGAGGTTACCAGCCATTCGGACCATCTACTGGAGTTAACTGGAAGTCATTCCCATTTTACCCAGGTGCCCCCGGCCAGCCTCACCCTCAGGCAGCGCAGGAGCACTCATAGGCTGATGGCAACAGACGGGTATCAGTCCATATTGGACTGTCACCACCCGGGGAGGGAGAGGAGCGATACTGCTCTTCAACTGCTGATATGCATCTACGTCTACCAGCAGCATTCAGTATCACATAGGTGACATTGAAAGAGTCAAGGAATGATTTCTTTCCCTTTTTCTTCACGTGTGGGGGGGGGAAAGAAACTGAGGCTGTTCCCTGAAACCACGCTAGACAACGGGTGAACCTACAGACAACGGAGGTCAGCTAAGAAGCAATACTTCAGAACTGGCTGTGGACTGTGGATAGCTGGAGTCCGCAGTACCCCCTCCCCCATGAGCGTCCATTTGAGTCTGTGCTCCCGTTACGCTTGTCACGCAGCGCTGTGATCCTGGAGATTTTTTTTTTTCAATCTTGGCATTTCGTGTTCTGTAACGAGCTCTGATATTCAACAGATTTGTCTCCCATAGCAGCGATCAGATCTAGTATCTCCCGTAGTCCATGCTGACCCTTTGGATTTAGACGCATTGCCACCGTGCTGATCAGAGATCAGCTGGCAAGCAGGAAATGTAATTCTAAAGTTTCGGGGCTTTTCCTGTTTATACCTGCCCGCTGCACAGTTCAGATTGCTGTCCAGAGCGGTCAGTGTTGCAGCTCTGGATACCGCCGGAGGCCAAATACATCGATTTCCGTCCCACTAAAACCGTGAGATCCGAATTGTTAATAATCGAATTTAGCGCTACTCCTCTCGTTGTGAGTACAGAGAAATCGATTTAAAGAGCCCTTATATCGATGTAAAGGGCGTGTAGTGTGGACGGTACATAGCGTTAAATTGATTTGAATGGCTGTAAACGATTTAAACGCGTAGTGTAGACCAGCCTATGAATGAGATTACTGTTCTGTGATGAGGGGAAGCAGTGGAATGTTATCCTTGACTTATGCAAAGCTTTTGATGTGGTTCTCCCACAGGACTGTCAGCAAAGTGAAAACGCTATGATTGGAATGAATGACTATAAGGTGGATAGAAAGCTGGCTAGATTGTGGGCTCAACGGTAAGTGACAGCTCCATGCTAGTTGGCATCCAGTATCAGTGAGTGCGCCAAGGTCGGTCCGAGACCGTTTGAATAATATCTTAAAGATCTGGAGGATGAACATGGATTGACCTCAGCAGTTGCAGATGACACTAAACTGGGAGGAGTGGTAGATACGCTGGAGGGTAGGGATAGAGCAAGGGACCTAGACAAATTAGAGGATTGGGCCAAAAGAAATCTGATGAGTTTAACAAGGACAAGGCAAGAGTCCTGCACTTAGGACGGCAGAATCCCATGTACTGCTACAGATGGGGACTGAGTGGCTAGGCAGCAGTGGATCTAGGGGTTACGTGGATGAGCACTTGGATATGAACAAGCAGTGTGCTCGTTGCCAAGAGCTAATGGCATTCGTAAATGTTATAATAGAGTATTGCCAGCAGTCGAGGTGATGATCATCCTCTCGATGGCAACATTGGTGAGCCTCATCTTAGTAACTGTGTCCATTTGGCCACCACTACAAGAAGGATGTGGAAAATTGAAAGAGTCTCAGCGGAGCAACAAAAAATTGAGGATTAAGGGGGGCGGAGCACGGGGCTTAGAGGAAGGCGAGGGAACTCGGGATTGTTTAGTCTGCAGAAGAGAAGAATGAGGGGGGATTTGATAGCTGCTTTCAACTACCTGAAAGGGGGTTCCAAAGAGGATGGATCTAGACTGTTCTCAGTGGTACCTGATGACAGAACAAGGAGTAATGGTCTCAAGTTGCAGTGGGGGTGGTTTAGGTTGGATATTAGGAAAAACTTTTTCACTCAGAGAGTGGTGAAGCACCGGAATGGGTTACCTAGGGAGGTGGTGGAATCTCCTTCCTTGGAGGTTTTTAAGGTAAGGCTTGACATAGCCCTGGCTGGGATGATTTAGTTGAGGTTGAAGTCCTGCTTTGAGCAGGGGGTTGGACTAAGTGACCTCCTGAGATCCCTTCCAACCCTGATATTCTGTGATTCTATAAAATAAAAAAGTCAGGATGCTGCCACATCTCACAAAAGACAGAGTCCAGAGCCTTCCGAAGGCAAGAGGAGAAGAGGGCCTGGGCAGCAACTCCTGCTTCCTCATCCTGGGGAGCTCTGAGTTCCAGCCCTTCTTTCTGAGTGCCACCCAAACTGAACAGGGACCCTGCCTCTCTCCAGGCTTGACAATCCTCACTGGTTTGGTGCATTGGGATGAGGCTGATTGTCCCCTAGGGAGCTCTTTAACCCCTTCTTGACAGAGACAGGGATCTGCCCATCATACACTTCACACTTTCACAGCAATTTTATTTTCAGTATGCTGTGTGGGCACTCAACTGATCCTCACAACACCCTACTGAGAGAGAGAAGGATAATCTCCTTTTTACATGTGGGGACACTGAGGCAGGGAGAGTGCATGGACCTGCCCAAGGCCACAAAGGGAATCTGTGTCAGAGCCAGGATTAGATGTTGGGAGTATCTGGCTCCCAGTCCTGTGCTTAGACCATGACCGTCTCCTGTGGCATAACAGTTTGCATAGTACATTTGGCCATGAAGAGCGCTATGCTTAAACTGCCTTTTTGGTCTCAGGATGAGCTGTGGAGAAGAGCAGAGTTTATGCTCTTTCTTGCTGCTTTATGCTTTTTTCTATTAAAACAAAAAAGTGAGGGGTGTTCTGCTTGGCTTTTACCATATAACTATCAGCAATGTCAAGCCATAGCTTCTTGAAGCCCTCAGAGCCATGGTGGGGAGCACTCCCAGCCATTAACTGAAGTGATGCTAGTGCTCAGTGTAATAGATGAGCTGTTCTCCTAGCCCTTAGTCAGGCATATGTGTGAGTTAGGTGTTAAAAGACAAGCAAGAGTCCTGAATAGTCTGAGGCCTTGGCTACACTAGGGATTTCTATCAATGAAGCTACACCAATTGGCTGAAATCAGGGCTAATTCTCAGTGTAGCCAACGCCTAAATGAAGCTCACATCCCTCCTTATGTAGGTTTCATTTCCTTAGCATCTGATGTCAAACTTACCAGGTCTCCATAGAGTCTTCCAGTGGAAAAACAGGGATCAGAAGACTTGAATTTCTAATGTAAAAACAAGCAGCACTACATATAAAAAAGGCACTTTCAGCCCTTCATAAAGCCAGAGCAGCAGCTGTTACTGTAGATTATAAGAGATTATACTGTATAAAAAAAAATGGAGCAATCTAAGAAAATCAGAAGATGGGTTAGCCGTAGGCACTGTTGTTGCTTTGGTGACATGACCTAAGGGAGCGAACTGGTGGGAACTGGCAGCTCCCACATGCCACAGAATAACTGGCATGCCCTGCCCACAGCCAGAAGATGCATGGCTCTGGGGTAAGGCTCTGAGGAATGAGGGAACATGAGGATTGTTCAGGTAGGAATGCAACAAGATGGCACTTGTTCAGCAAACTTTATTATTTTAGCCAAGATGAAATTACTTCTGGCTCTAGTTCCCTGTTGTGTCTGATTTTGAAAGTACCCATTCTCTTTCCCCACAGGAATGTGATTCATGGCAGCGACTCGATCGAGAGTGCCCGGTGGGAGATTTTGCTCTGGTTCCACACAGACAAGCTGACGTGTTGGGCAGAGAGCACTGAGCACTGGATCTATGAGTAATAAGAATGGTCTGGGGGAAGGGTATCTTGCTGACACACAGGCACAGTACAAACCCATCCATTTCCGTTTCTCCTTCTCTGGAGTTACACTGGACTCTGTCATAGTGTGTTTTTTTCATAAGGTGTTTCTATCTAGAGGTGAGTGGAGGGATAGTGGGAAGTCTATTGTGCACTGGTAACTGACTAAATCGCAGCTCTCTGGGATAGTAGCTACTTGGTGCTGCTGGTCTGGTTCTGTCACTGCTCTGCAGCATCCTAAAATCCCAAGGGGTTCAAGCTGACCTGCAAAGGAAAGAAAAATGGGCTTCTGCCTTTGGCATCTTTATAATATATAGAAAAGACCTGAAAATTACATTAGAATTTTAGGTCCTGTCTACTATTGAATACTCTCCGGTAATTGGAGAACTATTGATATGGTGACATCACAAGAAGTAAGAGAGTGAAAGTTGAGCAATTTTGATTAGAAGGAACCCACTGGATGATCTTGTCTGACCTTCTGCATAACTTGGAAACCTCACCCAGTGATTCCTGCATCAAGCCCATAATTTCTAGTTGAGCTGGAGCATATCCAATCTTGATTTAAAGACCATTGTTCCAATGGTTAATTACTCTTGCTGTTAAAAATGTGTACCTTATTTCCAGTCTCAAATTGTGTACCTACACTGGATCTTGTTATGCCTGTGAGATAAGACTGCTCTACTATCAGAAATATCTCTGGGCAGGTGCTTAGCGGTGATGATCAAGTCACCTCTTCATAAGTGAAATAGATTGTGCTTCTTCAGTCTTTCACTGTAAGGTCGGTTTTCAAGCCTTCAGATCTGTCTTGTTGAACTCTTCCAAACCCTATCCAATTTTCCAACATCCTTCATGAGTTATGGCACCAGAACTGGACAAAGTATTCTAGTAGTGGTCTTACTAATCCCACATACGGAGGTAATATTACCTTCCTAGTAAATAGTCCCACTTATACAGCCAGGGAGCATTCTAGCTCATCGGAACTGCAGACTGGATCAGCCACTGGTCCATCTACTCTAGTATCCTATTTCTAACAGGGGCCAAAATAAGTGCTTTAGAGGATGGTGTAAGAACCCTTTGTAGACAGATGTGGGATAATGTGCCCCCACATTGTGTCACAGAATCATAGACGATTAGGGTTGGAAGAGACCTCAGGAGGTCATCTAGTCCAACCCCCTGCTCAAAGCAGGAGGACCAACACCAACTAAATCAGGGGTTTCAAACTCAAATGACCACGAGGGCCACGTGAGGGCTAGTGAATTGAGCTGAGGGCCGCATCACTGACATTCCCCCCCTGCTGCCTTTGGCCCCGCTCCCCCTCCATGCCTTCCATTAGGCCTCGCCTCTTCCCACCCCTTCCCTGCCCAATTCCAACCCCTTCCCCGAAGTCTCCACCCCAACGCTGCCCCAGGGTGTGCAGAAAGGGTGCAGAGTGTGGCGGGGTCTCAGGGCAGGGAGTTGGTGTGTGGGTTGCAAGAGGGTGAGGGGTGCAGCATGGAGTCGGGGTGCAGGATACAGCAGGTGGCTCATTGAATTGCTCTGGGGTGGCAGTGGTGCGCACCGGGGCCAGGGCCCCACCTGCTTGCCCTGGCCCCCAGCCCCGCACCACTCCGTTCCAGGAAGCAGCTGGAACCGTGTCCCAGCAGCCCCTGGGGGAGGGGGAGGGGCTCAGGGTTCTGTGTGTCCCTGTTTCCAGCCAATGGGAGCTGCAGGGTGCCGTGCCTGGAAGGAGGCAATGCAGGAGCCCTCTGCCTCCTTCCCTTTCCCCGCCTCTGCGTTCTGCCAGCTGCTTCAGAGAGCGGCGCAGGGCTCACAGTGCCACAGGGGGCAATCCCGCGGGTAGGCAGAGGGGCGGGAGGGTGGGACAGAGGGAGCTTGGCGGGCCACACACAAGAGCCCTGCGGGCTGTGTTTGAGACCCCTGAACTAAATCATCCCAGACAGGGCTTTGTCAAGCTGGGCCTTAAAAACCTCTGAGGATGGAGATTCCACCACCTTCCTAGATAACCCATTCCTGTGCTTCACCACCTTCCTAGTGAAATAGTGTTTCCTAATATCCAACCTAGACCTCCCTCACTGCAACTTGAGACCATTGCTCCTTTTTCGGTCATCTGCCACCACTGAGGACAGCCGAGCTCCATCCTCTTTGGAACCCCCCTTCAGGTAGTTGGAGACTGCTATCAAATCCCCTTTCACTCTTCTCCTCTGCAGACTAAACAAGCCCAGTTCCCTCAGCCTCTCCTCGTAAGTCATGTGCCCCAGCTCCCTGATCATTTTCATTGCCTTCCGCCGGACTCTCTCCAATTTATTCACATCCTTTCTGTAGTGGGGAGCCCAAAACTGGACGCAGTACTCCAGATGTGGCCTCACCAGTACCGAATAAAGGGGAATAATCACTTCCCTTGATCTGCTGGCAATGCTCCTACTAATACAGCCCAATATGCCGTTAGCCTTCCTGGCAACAAGGGCACACCGCTGTCTCATATCCAGCTTCTCGTCCACTGTAATCCCCAAGTCCTTTTCTGCAGAACTGCTGCTTAGCCTGTAGCAGTGCATGGGATTCTTCCATCCTAAGTGCAGGATTCTGCACTTATCCTTGTTGAACCTCATTAGATTTCTTTTGGGTCAATCCTCCAATTTGTCTAGGTCACTCTGGACACTATCCGTACCCTCTAGTGTATCTACCATTCCCCACCAGCCTAGTGTCATCAGTGACCTTGCTGAGGGTGCAATCTATCCCATCATTCAGATCATTAATAAAGATATTGAACAAAACCAGCCCCAGGACTGACCTTGGGGCTGCCAACTAGACATCCTGATCTCTAACAGAGTTTGGCTTAAGCCTTGAAGCACCTGGTTTAATATCACTTCCACAACATTTTATAGTAATTAATTGTGGCAACTGGATAGTCTTGATATCCATATAGTCATCTCATTTTTGGATCTTAAGTTCTTGACCTCAGCAACTGCATGTGGCAGGAAGTTCTTCAGTTTTATTTACAGATGGTTACAAAAAGTATTTCCTTTTATTGGGTTTGTTTCATTGACTGTCACTGGTTCTTGTTATGAGACAGGAAGAACAGAAGTTTTTACTCTACCTCCTTGAGTCTGTTCATTATCTGATATATTTTATCATGCCCCCCTCTTAGTCAACTCCTTTCTAAGGTAACAATCCTAATCTTTTCAATCACTCTTTTGCTTTATCATTCTCACTGCCCTTCTCTGAGCCCTCTCTAACCTTTTTGAGATGTGGTGATCAGTACTGCACACAGTTTTCCAGCTGAGGTTGCAGCACTGATTTATATAAAGGCATTATAGTAGTGTTGAGCTACGCATTGAGCAGAGGTTTTCACTGAGCTGTCCCATTATGGTGCCCAGGTCCCTTTCTTGGGTTGACACACATAACAGGGTTCTAAATTAACTGTAAGAGTAGTTTAGTAATGTAAGAACTCTCTTAGCCACAGCATTGCACAGGGAGCTCATGTACCATGACCCTCAAGTCTTTTCAGAGTCTCTGCTTTCCAGGATACAGGGCCAGATTTTAAAAGCTAGTTAGGGTGTCTAAAGGTACAGAGGGGCACCTACTGGGTTTTTCAAAAGCGCATTAATTCCCAGAGGTATTAGTTACATAGGCGCTTTTGAAAATACCACATGGTGCCTAAATACTTTTAAAAATCTAGCCCGCAGTCCCCCATTCTGTAAGTGACCTAAATTTTGTTTCTAAATGCATGACCTTGCATGTGACTGTATTGAATGAGCTTAGTTTACCAAGCAATCTAGATCATTCTGTATAAATGACCTGCCCTTATTGTGTACCTCTTCACAATCTGTCTCTTGCAAACTTTTCCAGCAATGATTTTATCATTGACCTGAAGGATAGTCTGCAGCTATTGAATAGTACTGGGCCAAGACTAGATCCCTGTGGGACCTTATGAGAAACACAGCCATTCTCTTTTAACAATTACTTTGAACTCTATCAGTTAGACAGTTTTAAATGCACGTAATACAGGCGAGTCTCATCTTATGTGGCGGTTCCATTCCGCGGTTAGCGCGTAAAGTGAAAACTGCGTATAGTCAAAATTACATTGAGTTGAATGGTGGCAGAATTGCCCGCACTACAGATACAGTGTTAAAATTGTTTTTCTCTTTTTTTGTTTTGTTTTTGCCAACCGCATAAAGCTGAAATCGTGCATGTTAAATGCGCGTATGATGCGACAGACCTATATGTTAGATTATAGTGCTATAGTGATTTTTAGTAAGAATCAAACATTTTTGTTAATACTTATTTAATTCAAATGAATAACATTTTGGAGAAGGAACATCTTTGTTAAAGATCCAAATACTTCCATGCCTTCAATTAGGATGTAGAAATTCACAATAGCTATCTGATCGGTCTTCTAGCAAATTTAGGGGACACCAGAATGGACTCTTCTAAAGCAAAACAGAAGCAGAAAACTACCTCTTAAAAAAACAAAAAAAAACCCTCAAACCCCTTTCAAGCCTTCTTTATCTGGCACAAAAAAGGGGTACAAGCCTCATGTTATAAAAATTATTTGCAAGTCACCTTTAATCTTGTGTTCCCATCTATTCCAGAGCTGCAGCTGGACAGTAGCAGTAACCCATGGCAAACCTAGTCAAAGCTGTAACCTGCTTAATTTTGGCAGAGGTGCTTAAACTTTACCATGCAGAGAGCTGCAGTCCACATTCCGTTGGCAAAAGAGGCAGGTGACAGCACTTCCTTTCTGTGTTTTAATTCTGAGGTGAGATGGTGACAGCATTCAAGCTGCAGCACTGCAAGCTGGAAGAGGTCCTCTTCACCACGTTAAAGACAAGGGCAGCCATTGGGGATGAGAAACTTGATAAGCCTCACTTTGCCTACCATTGCGTTAACTGACTTGAATGTGCTTTGACAATGTGAGGGATAGATTTGGGGAGACTGTTTCCTTGCCAATTCTGGCCTTGGCTTTCAGCGCTCAATGAAGTGAAAACACTACTTGACAATGGGGCCAGTACCTCATAAACTTCTACTAAACTAGGCAGCAGATAGTGCAAACTATGGGAATATCTACACTACGGGATTATTCCGATTTTACGTAAACCAGTTTTATAAAACAGATTGTATAAAGTCGAGTGCACGCGGCCACACTAAGCACATGAATTCGGCGGTGTGCGTTCATGGTCCGAGGCTAGCGTCGATTTCCGGAGCGTTGCACTGTGGGTAGCTATTCCATAGCTACCCCATAGTTCCCGCAGTCTCCCCTGTGCCTTAGAATTCTGAGTTGAGAGCCCAGTGGCTGATGGGGCAAAAATCATTGTTGCGGGTGGATCTGGGTAAATGTCGTCAGTCATTCCTTCCTCCGGGAAAGCAACAGCACACAATCATTTCGCGCCCTTTTTCCCTGGATTGCCCTGGCAGACACCATAGCATGGCAACCATGGAGCCCGTTCAGCTTCTTTTTTTTACAGTCACCGTATATGTACTGGATGCCGCGGACAGAGGTGATACTGCAGCGCTACACAGCAGCATTCATTTGCTTTTGCATGATAGCAGAGATGGTTATCAGTCGTTCTGTACTGTCTGCTGCCGGTGTAAATTGGCAATGAGATGATGGTTATCTATCCTTCTGTACTGTCTGCTTCTATCATGGGTGCCCCTTGCTGAGATCGGCCGGGGGCACAAAAGCAAAACTGGGAATGACTCCCTGAGTCATCTCTCCTTGTATGGTTTCTGAAAATAGTCAATCCTGCCTAGAATATGGCAAGTGCTATGAGAACAGTGTATCAGAGAGCACAGCTGCTCTATCAATCCACAGAAATGATGAGCTACATGCTATTCACAGGGTGCCCTGCAACAACCCCATCCGTTGATTCCCTCTCCACAACCTTCCTGGCTACCATGGCAGTGTCCCCCATTTGTGTCATGAAGTAATAAGAATGAGGAATAGAAACACTGAGTTTTTAGTGACATAAATGAGGGGGAGGCAGCATCTTGGTGCTATGACAGTCAGGTAGGACATTAAGCAGTGGGGCAGAGAAGCCCAGCAGCGCTGCTATGACAGTCCAGAAATTTTCTTTACACAGGAAAGAACGAGGCTGATGGAGCTCAGCCCCAGTTGCTACGATGAAGACAGTTACAGCCATTCTGTACTATCTACTGGGAATGACCGGGATCTTCCTATTTTACTCAGGCACCCCAGTCAGCCTCACCTGAAGCCAGCCAGGAGCACTCACAGTTGATAACAAGGACAGTTACCATCCTTCTGCACCATCTGCCACTGGCAGGGAGAGGAGCAAATACTGCACTTCACTGCTGCAGCATCGCGTCTACCAGCGCATTCATAAGACATAGGTAACACTGAAAGAGTCAAGAAACGATTTTTTCCTTTTCTTTCATGTGGAGGGTGGGAGTAAATTGACCAGCTATTCCCTGACACGCGGACAATGTGTTTGAACCTACAGGCACTGGGAGCTCAGCCAAGATGCAATAGTTTTCGGAGACTGCTGTGGACTTGGGATACTGGAGTCCTCAGTAACCCTCCCTCCTCCATAGCGTCCATTGAGTCTCTGGTTTCCCTTACACTTTCATGCAGCACTGTTAGCCTGGAATTTTTTTTTCTAACGCTTTGCATTTCGTCTTCTGTAACGGAGCTTTGCTAGAACAGATTTGTTTCCCCATACAGCGATTCAGATCCAGTATCTCTGTACAGTCCATGCTGGAGTCCTTTTTGGATTTGGACTGCATCGCCACCCGTGCTGATCGATCTCCACGCTGGGCAACAGAGAATGAAAATCAAAATTTCGCGGGCTTTTCCGTCTACTGGCCACTGCATCCAAGTTCAGATTGCTGTCCAGAGCGTCACAGTGGTACACTGTGATACCGCCGAAGCAATACCGTCAATTACGCCACATAACCCTAATCCGATATGGTAAACTATTTTGCGCACTCCTCTCGTCGGGGAGGAGTACAGAAACCCATTTAAAAGAGCCCTTAATCGACGTAAAGGCCTCGTAGTGTGGACGGTTTAAGCGTTAGTCGGTTTACATGCTGCTAAATCGGTATTAAATGCGTAGTGTAGACCAAGCCTATGATTGAGACCTAGTTTCAGACCATCTTTCAGTCACTGCCAATCACCTTTTCATTTCCTCATGCAAATTGTTGCTGTCTGGGGTGGGCAAAGTGTATAACACAGCCCTATCTTTTGAGAAAGGCTTGACAACCCTTTGAGTGCAAGCACACCAGCTTTTGGCCTTTGAGTCCCCATTGCATATTGCTACTGCCCTCCCTTGGAATATGATCAAGTGCCCAGAAACTTGTTACATAAAAAGATATAGTTGGATCTAGGTGGAGGCTGATGGGATGTGCTCTTTCTTTTAACTTGTTTTCCTCCATTCATAAAAACCTGTGTATTCAACCAGCTGTTAATTCCATAGCTAGTGGGAATGCGTCCCACACCATGTGAGTGGAGGCAATAAACTCACCTAGTCTCCTTAGCTGGCATGCTGGCTGCAATGCCAGTGCAAAGGGGTTGTATGAGGGCATATTACCAATGACTATTTTAAGATAAACAAAGCTGTTTTGAAACACTGAGTGGTGAACAAAGATCCTTTCCACAGCACCTATATGGCACTATGCTGATGTGTTCATGCATGCTGCTTCTCTCCAACCCTTTCATCCGCAACTCTCATTTTTTACATCTATAAATATATAATTGACTTTTATAATGGTTGTCCATTTGCTTTTTTGTAATAAACTTTGAAAATATCCTGCCTTTTCCTTAGTTATTTCACCACAGGGACAAAGCAGCATAAGACTGGGAGGGGTAGCTCAGTGGTTAGCGCATTAGCCTGCTAAAGCTACGGTTGTGAGTTCAATCCTTGAGGGGGCTATTTGGGGAACTGGGACAAAAAATCTGTCTGGGGATTAGTCCTGCTTTGAGTAGGGGGTTGGACTAGATGACTTTCTGAGGTCCCTTCCAACCCTAATATTCTGTGGCTGTCTAGGGAGCTTATTTGGGGTGAGGGGGGTTAAGATCAGAATGGAGGAGTTCAGGGAACTGATTTGATTGTTATACTTAACTCAATCTTAAAGCTCCATGTGCTGAGTGTCTTACATTTTCTCACACGCAATGGGGTGTACAAACCCCACACTGGGCAACAAGGAGTTAAGGGATTATTTTGGGCTCAGCCAGCCCTACCTCATCACACCTCCAGCAAATGCTCCATCTGCTGGAAGAATTAAAAGGCAGACAATTAGCTCATTTGGGGGCAGAGCTGGAGGTGAACAGGCCTACAGCTCCAGCAGCACAGAGCAGAGGGAAGCCTAACACAGCTGCCCAAAGGGGCCCTACCTAAGGGAAGGGAGGATCCACCCCAAGGACAACCAGAGGGAAGGATCCTGTGGACCTTGGAAACTCCCTCTGATTTATTTTGATTTGGACTTCCCCACTAGGGGAAACCCTTGGATTAAGCTGCCCCCAGGGTGGGAATGAGAGGAAGAGGCCCGGGGGGACAGCCTTAAGCATTCTTGGTTACCAGACTACTGGTAGCCCAAAGGGCCATGGGTGGGAGCCTGGTGGAGTGGGAGGGCCCGAGCTCCCAGCCCCACAATCTCCTTGGGACTCAGGGGTTGTGGCCTTGACCACTAGGCCATACTCCCCAAGCAGACCCCAAGTGAGGACCATTACACCATGACACTGAAATGTACTGCCAGTTTGTATTTTGCTTTGATGCTCTTGAGACTGAGATACAGCAGGGCCAGGGAGAAGTGGGAGTGTGGCAGAGGGGAGATATATAAGCCCTAGGCTAATTAAGGGCCCGTCAGGAACCTAATAAAAAAACCCTGTTTCAGGCAGACGGTGTGGAGTAAGGAAGGAGAGAGGACTGGAGTTTGGAAATGTGTTGCTGAGAACTGAAGGACCAAAGAAACAGAGGAAGGGAGACTCCCTCTCCCAGCGTCAAGGACCGAGGGTAATCCTACCCAAGAAGGAAGAGGGTAGGAAACCCACAGGGGTTGAGAGGGGCTAGGGCTCAGAGTGAGGTGCAAACCCAGACCCCTTCCCCACTTCCCTCCTCTACCACCTTTGTCGGCCACTAGTGGGGCCCGAAGAACACACAGGGCAAGGAGTGGAGTCCTAGCCCTCCCCTCTCCCCCAAGAAAAGCGCAGGACCCACCATACCAACATTGGCCATTTTGTCACAAGACCCATGCAATACTGCTTATAATGAAGTAGCCACCATCTGTAAAGACACTAGAGTCATTTAGCGGGCTAATTACAAGGGAGCGTTTGATGCCATTAATTTTAATGGCTGATACTGTATAGTTGGCAAACCATGTATTCATAGCCTTGTTCACAGGACTTTTAACTAGTTTCTTGCCTTTTTTCTCCATTAGGGGACCCAAGTCCCTCAGATTTCAGGATAGCGCCATTAACTTAGACAAGTAAGTGTCTTTTCAAACAACTGAACAAGCAAGCACGATGCATCCAGCTTCATGGAGGAGTGGCTGCACAGACAGTTAATTGTTGCCAAGACTTCCCATATTGAAAGAGCACCTCATTAACATGTAGTCCATTTAAACAATTGTTAAGTGTCAGCCCCCTCTGCCACTGTGTGTCCTCATGACAACATTTGTGGTTTGAATCACTTTATCTGCTGACACTTGCACCATAACAGCTGCGTGTTCCACACCTTTGGCCCATCACTTATGAAATTGCAAGGAAGCTACTGCTGCAAAGCACCAGCTCTGAAGTTGTGGGGATTGCAAAACTAGCATCCTACAATCTGACTGACATGCAGTAAAATGTTAAGGCTTGAGAATTTGAGATACTGCCTGAGCAACCGTTACAATAATCAACCCATTGTCACAGACTGGTCAGAAATCCCAGTGTCTGTACACGCAATGAATACACGTTTTCACTGCTGATGTTCACACATTTATTACATACAGAACAGATATGGTTCACTTGTTTGATAGCATAAGGGACAAAGCATGGGAAAATATTCATACAGCAGTCTCTTTACAGAATGCCATCTTCAGACCAAACTGCGGAGTTTACAGGCCTTAAGACACTTTTTAAAATCCTTTTATAACATACAAGGTACTTTACATACATCACAGTGGAGATATGATAGGGAAGTGTATTTAAGCCAATCAGCTTTCACCTTGCTGTTCTGTAGCCACTGAATGAGGATGATAGGAACATGAAAGCAGTGGCTGTTTGCTTAGCTGTCACTGGCCCCTTTTTGAAAGTGTGCTTCTCTTGAAAGAAAATCTGCTTCAAACTGCAAACAAGCCTGCTGAGATAAGGAGGTCTGGAACCTATTTTCTTAAGTAGCCATGAAATTTCAGTGGGAGACAGAGGACCAAGTACTGTCACTTTGATCAAACAGATATGGAACATAAACTATAACAGGTAAAAATCTCACACCATGTTTCATAATTATCACATGGCATACTCCATGAAACTAAATAATTGGGGTCAATTACATTTTTAAAAAATCAGCTCAAATATTGAAATTTAATTGACACTAATTAACAAAAGCTGTGAATTATTTGCTGTCTAAAGCCCTAAGTGACTTATCCTACCAGAAAGCATTTCTGGAATATGCCACAGCAGAATGAAAGCCTGACTCATTCAGAAATGTCACATGGTCAAACAGGCCTTTCTGGAATCCCTTTACACAGGTACACAGCTGGAGGACTTGATTCAAATCCTCTCCTGATCTCTGTCTCCAGAGAGTAGTACAAGTGCCTATGTAATATAACACTGATCATAGGCAATGCAACGCACCACCAAGCCTCTGTCTCCCCTAAATAGGCTGTTGGGGCCTCTGTTCTCTAGATATGTGCTGTTGCCTTCCCAGCACTCTGATGTGTGGCTAGTACCCCTGTACCCCTATATAACGCGAACTGATATAACATGAATTCAGATATAACACAATAAAACTGCGTGGGGGGAGGGCGCACTCCGGTGGATCAAAACAAGTTTGATATAATGTGGTTTCACCTATAAAGCGGAAGATTTTTTGGCTCCCGAGGACAGCGTTATAGCGAGGTAGAGGTGTATTTATTTCCCAGCTGTGCATGCACAATCCAAACCTCAAAAGCAATGGCAGCATTGCTACTGCTAAAGAGAAAGTAGGGGTCTTTCTTCACTGCCTTGCATTTTGGACTATGGGGGTATGAATAGCAGTGCACTAACTCCCCTGTGTGGATGCTGCAGATATGAAGTAAAAGTTCACGTTAACGCAGTACTCCTCAAACAGGATTACATTAATGCAACTAGGAACCCTTTAGTTCATACCGGCAGCATCCACCCAGGGAAGCTGACACTAGCTAGGGATTCAGGAGACCAGCTCTGCCACAGACTTCCTGTGTGACCTTGAGCAAGTCAGTCTTTCTGTTCTTCAGATCACTACCTGCAAAACCCTTCCCTCCCTCACAGAGTTGATGTGAGGGATAAATCCATCACACATTAAGAGGCATATTACAGTAATGGGGGGAGATAAGTTCTGCAGATAGACATGGGTACACTAGGTCATCTGGGATCCTAGAGTACAAAGACACTGACTGAGCCAGGAAACCAGCAAGTGAGGCAGTGCACCTGTGCTCAATGATTTAAAAGGCAAAGAACAGTGAGGAGCCAGGAGGCAAACTGTGGCATCAGGGCTTTTAACCAATGGGTCAGAAGAAGGAGTGAGGTAAAAAAACCTTGAGATATATGCACAAGATGACACTAAGATCTCCTTTCCAGCTTTTTATAGACTGATTTAACTGCAGGAGAGCGGCCATGAAACACAAATCCTGCCATAGCTATGTGCTAATCCCAAAGCGCCCTCTTGTCTGAGTGCCATGGCTTGGGATACACATGCCTGAACTTGCATTCTCACTGGGTTGCTGTTATGTACTGGGAGAAAGTGAGACAAAATCAACATCCTGCCTTTTCTTTTCCCCAGTACTCTTCTGCTTTGAGAGCAGAGCATTTCACCCTGCAGAAAGTCAGCACCAGGACTGGAATACATCTTCATGAGTCAATAAAACCTAGCTGGGTTAACACCGAAGCCATGGCACCGGCTACACTTTAAAACCAACTATCACTAAACAACAGCTTATCTCTTGAAATTTTTAAGGCTTGTTAAAATAATGAAACCAAGCATTTTTTACCTCCTCTTCCAAAAATACCACATGGACAAAATAGTGCTGGCTCTTCCTTCTGCTAATCAACCAGATCCCAGCAAACTTTCACGGCAGCAGTGTTCAAGCACTCTCTGGCCTGACACCAAACACCTTTTTTGCCTCTGACTCTACCAAGCAAACACTCCTCCCTGATTTCACGCTTACTCAGCACTATTTAATGTTACCAACTGACCAAAAAATAGCAGAGTAGGGACGGCTTTCTGTATATACCATGTGTTCCACACTCTACCCCTTCTCATGAGCCTGTTGGCCCTCTATGGCCAAATAGCTGAAGTGCTTCCTGAAACTTCTGTGTTCTCTTCTCTGCAAACTTCTGGTTTAACCTGATGCTGCCTGCTCTCAGATCCTGAGATAAGACTCGGTGCTTGGGGACAATCTATGCAGAGGGGATGGGATGAGAATTCCATCTGGTGAACTGGATAAAAATTTTCTTTGGGCTGTTGTGATTCATTAGCCTCGTTTCACTGGAGGACATGAGGGTGATGCACTGTTTCTCATGCAGGTGGCAGTGAGGTAACCTTCCTGACAACCTGGGCTAACCCTTCCAAGACATGCTTCTGTCTCATGCTTCTTGGAGAGAGGTATTTGCACAATTCCCAACTCTCAGCTTCACTCTGAAGATTCTCTGCCTTTTTTCCCCCCTTGTAGACACCAGCTTCAGAAGGAGAACAGTAATCCAACCACTCAAAGCACACGGGGCCCAAAATGAAAGCTTTAAGTTCAGAGGTTAGAATGGGGGTCACCATCCGATGCAGGAGCTGTTGCAGTTGTCTGGGGTTCAGTTGCCACCAGTAGGTGTAATTCAGGAGTTCTGTATGTACATCTTGGCATTCAGGTGGGAGGAGGGAGAGATATGTTGGCAGGAAAGGAGAGAATTTCACTCAGGGATGTATGAGACTTGCCAGACGATAATATGGCTCCTCTCAGCCTTGGAAAGCACTGGTTTCACTTGGGTGCTATCTTCAGCATTCTCCTCTGTCTCATCATCTTCTCCATCCCCTGCAGAGAGAATACAAACAGTAAAGAGGAGGGGGAAGGGAGATCCAAAGCATTACTGCCCCTCACAAAAGGCTCATGTCACTTAACAAGTATTATGGGCATCACTAACTGAACTCTTTCATGCCCGGAGGGACACTTGTATACAGCAAGACTGGTTAGGAGGGGGAAAAACAGATCTTCATAAAGAGACAAAAACATGGCCCTCCAATATCTCTGATTTCATGTACTGACCCATCCCTCCACCCCTATGGAGGACCCCTTCCTTATAACAGGTATGCTTCAAAACACAACAGTTCAAAGGCTGCAGCACTTGGGCTGTTAGTAGAGGAACCAACTAGGGGTCATGCTCCTCTTGACCTGCTGCTTACAAGCAGGGAAGAATTGGTAGGGGAAGTAGAAGTGGATGGCAACCTAGGCAGCAGTGACCATGAAATGGTTGAGTTCCAGATCCTCACAAAAGGGAGAAAGGAGAGTAGCAAAATACAGACCCTGGAGTTCAGAAAAGTAGTCTTTCACTTCCTCAGGGAACTGACAGGCAGGATCCCCTAGGAGGGTAATATGAGGGGGAAATGAGTCCAAGAGAGCTGTCTGTATTTTAAAGAAGCCTTATTGAGGGTGCAGGAACAAACCATCCGGATGTGCAGAAAGAATAGCAAATATGGCAGGCAACCAGCTTGGCTTAACAGTGAAATTTTCGGTAGGCTTAAACTCAAAAAGGAAGCTCACAAGAAGTGGAAATTTGGACAGATGACTAGGGAGGAGTATAAAAATATTGCTAGAGCATGCAGGGATGTAATCAGGAAGACCAACGCACAACTGGAGTTGCAGCTAGCAAGGGATGTGAAGGATAAAAGAAGGGTTTCTACAGGTATGTTAGCAACAAGGTTGTGGTCAGGGAAAGTGTAGGACCCTTGCTGAATGGGGGAGGCAGCCTAGTGGTAGATGATGTGGAAAAAGCTGAGGTACTCAAAGCTTTTTTTTGCCTCCATCTTCACAGACAAGGTCAGCTCCTAGACTGCTGCACTGGACAACACAGTATGGGGAGGAGGTGAGGAGCCGTCAGTGGTGAAAGAACAGGTAAAGGACTATTTACAAAAGCTGGACATGCCCTAGTCCACAGGTCTAGATCTAATGCATTGAAGGGTGCTGAGGGAGTTGGCTGACATGATTGCAGAGCATTGGCCATTATCTTTGAAAATTTGTGGCGATCGGGGGAGGTCCCAGATGATTGGAAAAAGACAAATATAGTGCCCATATTTAAAAAAAGGGAAGAAAGAGAACCTGGGGAAATACAGACCTCACTTCAGTCCCCGGCAAAATCATGGAACAGGTCCTCAAGGAAACCATTTTAAAGAACTTGGAGGAGAGGAAGGTGATCAGGAACAGTCAACATGGATTCGCCAAGGGCAACTCATGCCTGACCAACCTGATTACCTTCTATGATGAGATAAATGGCTCTGTAGATATGGGGAAAGCGGTGGATGTGATATATCTTGACTTTAGCAAAGCTTTTGATACTGCCTTCCACAGTATTCTTGCCAGCATGTTAAAGAAGCATGGATTGGATGAATGCACTATAAGGTGGATAGAAAGCTGGCTAGATCATCAGGCTCAATGGGTAGTGATCAACAGCTTGATGTCTAGTTGGCAGCCTGTACCAAGCAGAGTGCCCCAGGGGTCAGTCCTGGGGCCTCCCCCCCATCTTTATTAATGATCTGGATAAATTGCACCTTCAGCAAGTTTGCAGATGACACTAAGCTGGAGGGAGAGGTATCATAGAATATCAGGGTTGGAAGGGACCTAAGGAGGTTATCTAGTCTAATCCCCTGACAGATTTTTGCCTCAGATCCCTAAATGGCCCCCTCAAGGATTGAGCTCACAACCCTGGCTTTAGCAGGCTAATGTTCAAATCACTGAGCTATCCCTCACCCACATTGGAGAGTAGGAATAGGGTCCAGAGTGACCTAGACAAATAGGAAGATTGACCCAAAAGAAATCTGATGAGGTTCAACAAGGACGAGTGCAGAGTCCTGCACTTAGGAAGGAAGAATCCTATGCACTGCTACAGGCTGGGGACCAACTGGCCAAGCAGCAGTTCTGCAGAAAAGGACCTGGGGATTACAGTGGGTGAGAAGCTGGATACAAGTCAGCAGTGTGCCCTTTTTGCCAAGAAGGCCAACGACATATTGGGCTGTATTAGCAGCATTGCCAGCAGATCGAGGGAAATGATTATTTCCCTCTATTTGGCACTGGTGAGGCCACACCTGGAGTACTGTGTTCAGTTTTGGTCCCCCACCACCACAGAAGGGATGTGGACAAATTGGAGAGAGTCTAGCGGAAGGCAACGAAAATGATTTGGGGGCTTGAGCACATGACTTACGAGGAGAGGCTGAGGGAACTGGGGTTATTTAGTCTGCAGAAGAGAAGAGTGAGGGAGGATTTGATAGCAGCCTTCAACTACCTGAGGGGGATTCCAAAGATGATGGAGCTAGGCTGTTCTCAGTGGTGGCAGATGACAGAAAATGAAGCAACAGTCTCAAGTTTGCAGTGGGGGAGGTCTAGGTTGGATATTAGGAAACACTATTTCACGAGGAGGGTGGTGAAGCACTGGAATGGGTTACCTAGGGAGGTGGTGGAATCTCCATTCCCTGAGGTTTTTAAGGCCCAGCTTGACAAAGCCCTGGCTGGGATGATTTAGTTGGGGTTGGTCCTACTTTGAGCAGGGGATTGGCCTAGATGACCTCCTGAGGTCTGTTCCAACCCTACTAGTCTATGATTCTAGAGAATGTTGTAGTATTTTTCTGATAAGGACTGTCTATGGGGATTGATCTGGAGACGGGGTAGAGACAGCCAGTTGGGACAGATGGGGTCAGGCCAACCATGTGTCTTGGAAAAGGGCGGCTAACAGTAGAGGAAAATGCCCAAGTGCTTCCTCTAAAGCAGGAGACATGACAAGTGGAAATCATTTTCTGAACTCATTACGTTGCAACCCAGTTTCATCTCTAATCCCATTGGCCCATGTTTTACCCACAACCCTTCCCACCTCACCCCTTCCCAAAAGTAGGAGCTCACCAATCCGGAAATCGATGTACCCTTCTCCTCCACTCAGCACCAGGACATTCTTCAGCTTCTGCCCTTCGGTCTCAGTGGTAGCTGTGCTGGGGTTCTCAGAGGGGCTGTCCAACACACTCCCATTCAGGGTTGCAAGAACATTACCTGAAAGAGCACAGGTGTTCCTGTCAGCATCTCTGCCACACGCCCAGAATGCTCAGCTACAGGACACAAATGCCCTGCCAATCCAGTCCCTGCTGCTGGGAAACTGGATTTTATTCCAATTCAGACACAAAAACCAAAGGACCTTCAAAGGGGTAACTGATCCCTACAGAGTTAGAAAGGGTGCAGTGTCATCCACAGCATTCTGCAGAGGACAGATCAGGCCTCCCCTGATTTGGCAAAGCCCACAGATGTCTGGGGGGATAAGATGGTCAAACAGAAGACTGTAAACACAAGAATCCTCATGAGGAGGTGCTTTGGTCACCTTACCAGGAACAGAGACAAAGAACTTGACTGCATCACGGTGGCCATGGAAACAGAGCTGTGCCTGAGCCATGGAGCAGTAGGGGATGAAACTGCTGGCAGATTTGTCACTGCTGTCATCACCATACACGTGAATGATTCCACCAGGGCGATTCCCCTCTCCTGATGTTGGGGAGGTCTTATTGGCTGAAGACAGGGAGAAGAAAAACTTCTAGTAGTAGCTTTGTTCCCATTTATGTACCATCAGTCAGAGTGAGAAGTATGTAAGAAAAACACAAACCATGAGTCACGTAGGAAAAGCTTTAAAGGGGCAGATGCCCATTAAAGGTCCTGTTTAATGCCATCAGCCGCGCATCATGGAAGAGACCCTACTAGATTATCTAGGCCCTTTCTCTACTGGCAGAAGAGGCACAGTCACATTCACTGTTGCTAATAAGCTGTGCTTCTCATAAAAGGGGTACTTAGGTAATAGGGAAATGCTCCTCCCTGCGGGTTGGTTGGAAGAGTAATCCCAGCCCTACACATGCTGGAATGAGAATGTTCAGGGAATCTCAGTAAAGGCCTTCTAGAGCTACAATATCCATTCTTCCGAACTCAGGCTGGCTGAGTCAGTGACTGCAGAGTCATAACAGAAGCCTTCTGCCCCAGTGACCAGTCATGGTACTTAGATGGGCACAGTTTGCTGTGCTGATGAAAGGGTTAGTTCCAGGTTCATGCACCTGGAAAGTAGTGGCTGTTTCCCAGGTTGGTGAAGTTGCTCAGTTTCAAAGTCAAGTCAAGGACTCATGCTAATCTGTCAGTGCTCAGGCTGGCAATACAGCCTCCGCAGCGTTAGGGAAGGCACTCTCGATCCCAATAACATTCGGGCTCATCGAGTCAAATGGAGCAGAGTTCCTTTCCTAATCCAAGGAGAATTCTGCCACCAGCCTAAACCCTCATACCATGAGTTCAACTATCCAGCCACTCAAGAACTCCTCAGAGATTCAGACCATCCTCAGCTCTCACGGACTTGAATGGGAGGTAAGGATGTTCAGCAGCTTGGAGGATCAGGCTCTGAAGAAGTGAACACCTCCTTTCACCAGTGAAAACAGACTAGAACTCAGTACTCAGGGAGGGAGACTCCTTCCCTTGCATGCACACCCAGGCCAGCAGAAATTATAGAAATACAGGACCGGAAGGGACCACAATATGTTATCTAGTCCAATTCGCTGCACTAATGCAGAACTAAGTATTATCTAGACCACTGCTGACAGGTGCTTGTCTAACCTGCTCTTTGTCTAACATCTCCAATGACGGAGACTCCACAACCTCTCTAGGCAATTTATTCCAGTGCTTAACCACCCTGACAGGCAGTTTTTCCAAATCTCTAATCTAAATCTCCCTGTGATGTTATCTGGTTAAAATATGACCATGTAGATCATTGTTGCTACCACGGTTATATAATTGCAACAAATCTTATACAAAGTGTGTCAAGTAAGGTGTCAACAGAAACACTATGATTTGCTGAATATGATTATGCTGTGTATGCATGTATCATTTTTGAATCTGAAGTTCTAAATATTAACTATGTACCTGTATTTTAAATGTTTGCTCATGTGGAAACACCAACAAGGTGTTTAGCCAGCACATCATGAAGGACTATTTGAGTTAAATGGCTCATCAAGAGGCACTTAACTCTCAGTGGATCATGGGAGATGCCTAGCTACACTTAATGGATTTTCCTGTGAACGTTCTACCTGGAATATTAGTAATGGCTTCTGCTGTGACTAAGCAAAGCATGCATGGACATGTGACTTGCTTATGTGACTCCAAAACACCATCTTATTACATGTAATTTTCCACAGTGAGAGCAATGGGTTTCCCTTCAATTGGCAGAAAATATAAAAGACCCTGGAAACATCTTCATTTTGCCTCCTTCCCATTCAAAACTCTGGACTATGAACTTATACTAATGGGAACATTCTAGTTAAGGGACTGAGGACCTTCCAATGATCTGGAAGCAACCAGAGACTTAACAAGCAAGCAGTTTATTCCATCACTGTTACAAGCCTGATTCAAGAACTTTGCAATTATTGATATGATTCCTTTAACCAAGTTTAACTCTCACCTTTTGTGACAAAGTGGGGTTTATTCATCTTATGTTGCATGTGAGTCTTATTGTCCTATAATAATATTGTGCATGCCTCAGTTTCCCTGTGTACTGCACCAGTGCTTAGGTGATGGGAATTGGGTGTGTGATTTTTGCTGAGGCCCTCAGGGCAGTTGAGGCTGTCCAGCTGTCTGCACATAAGAGATAACTGAACCAGGAGGAGGATGTGACCAGGTGACACCTTTTGCCCGGTAAGCAGGACAGACCAGGAGGAGAAGCAATCGGTGTGTCGGGGGTTGGGTCGCTGGAAGCTGGGAAGTCTGCTGTGGGAAACTGGAAGAGGGGGAGTCCAGGGCATCTGGCCCAGGATTCCCCCAAGATGGACTTGGCTGAAAGTCACTGATTTCTGTGATAACAAGTTCTGTTCTGTGCTGTGTTCCTGTTGAGTAATAAACCTTCCATTTTATGCTGGCTGAGAGTCACATCTGACTGCAGAGTTGGGGTGCAGGGCGGACTCGCTGCGGGAAGGGATGCTGAATGCTCTGAGGTGAGACCCAGGAAAGATGAAGCTGTATAAGTTCTTGCCCTGGTGACAGTGTGCTCAGAAAGAGGAGGCATGCTTCCCCAGAGTCCTGACTGGCCTCAAGTGGAGCAGTTCCAGAGCATCGCTCAGAGACTCCGTGACACCTACCTTTCTCTTTCTTTCTTTCTTTCTTTCTTTCTTTCTATAAATAAACCTTTAGATTTTAGTTACTAAAGGACTGGCAACAGCCTGATTATTGGGTAAGATCTCAGTTGTATATTGACATGGGTATGTGGCTGGTCCTTTGGGATCAGAAGAATCCTTTTGTTTGATGAAATTGGTTTTAAATAACCATTCATCATTAAGTTTAGTGTTTTTGGTGGTGCTACAAGGATTGACATGCCTAAGGAGACTGCTTTTCTGACTTCTTGTTAGCCAGTGTGATGAAACTAGCTAGCCTGTTCCATAACTGGCGTTCCTCGAGATGTGTTGCTCAGGTGTATTCCACAGTAGGTGTGCGTGCTCACCACGTGCACCAGTGCCGGAAGTTTTTCCCTTAGCAGTACCTGTACTGGGGGAGCACCGCAGTGACCCCTGGAGTGGCGCCTGTATATTGCGCTATAAGGGGAGCCGCAGGCTCTCCCCACCCTCGGTTCCTTCTTGCCAGACAACTCCGACAGAGGGGAAGGAGGGCAGGGTGTGGAATAGACAGGAGCAACACACCTCGAAGAACGCTAGTTACGGAACAGGTAACTGTCCTTTCTTCTTCGAGTGATTGCTCCTGTGTATTCCACAGTAGGTGATTCCGAGCAGAATCTATTGGAGGCGGGTAGGAGTTCACGATGGTTCGGGACGAAGTACCATCCTGCCGAACCCGGCATCATCCCTAGACTGGGAGATGATCGTGTAATGCAAAGTAAATGTGCGAACTAAGGCCCACGTGGCCGCCCTACAAATGTCCTGGATGGGGACATCGGCGACGTAGGCAGCTGCTGAGTCCTGAGCCCTCATAGAGTATGCCCTCATGATAGGTGGTGGGGGAATCTCTGCCGAATCATAACACGTGCGTATGCACAGGTGATCCAGCGGGAAAGCCACTGAGTGGAGATGAGTTGCCCCTTAGCCTGCTCGGTTGAGGCAATAAAGAGTGGAGAGGATTTCTGGAACTGCTTAGTCTGATCCAAGTAAAAAGCCAACGCCCTACGCACATCAAGCGTGTGAAGGTGGCGTTCCTCGTTGGAGAAATGGGGCTTAGGACAAAGCATGGGGAGGAAGATGCTCTGCTTCATATGGAAGGCGGAGACCACCTTCGGGAGGAACTTTGGGTGTGGGCGAAGCTGGACTTTATCCTTATGGAAAACTGCATAGGGGAGTTCTGAGGTTAAGGCCTTGAGCTCTGAGACACATCTGGCCGATGTGATCGGCACAAGGAAGCCCACCTTCCAGGAGAGGTGCAACCAGGAACACGTAGCCAGGGGCTCAAAGGGAGGTCCCGTGAGATGGGACAAGATCAGGTTGAGATCCCATTGCGGCACGGGGGGCCTAGTGTACAGGAACGAATGGTCAAGGCCCTTCAGGAACCAGGAGGTCATTGAGTGGGAGAAGACCGAGTGGCCTTGCACCGGCGGGTGAAAGTCCGATATGGCTGCCAAATGCACCCTGACTGAGGCAGGTGCCAGTCCTGGGCCTTAAGGGATAAGAGGTAGTCCAGGATAAATTGAAGAGGTGCGTCGGAAGGGGACATTCCCCGCTCACTCGCCCACCTGGTGAACCTGGACCACTTCGCCACGTACCATCAACGTATGGACAGCTTCCTGCTTTCCAGGAGAACGGGCCTTACCTGCTCCGAACACTTATTCTCCTCCTTATTCAGCCACGGAGCAGGCACGCTGTCAGGTGGAGTGTGGCCAGATTGGGATGGAGGAGCCGCCCCCAGTCCTGGGACAGGAGGTCCGGGCGGAGTGGCAGTGTCCTTGGGGGGGCCGCCAAGAGGCGTAGGAGGGGCCTGTACCAGTGCTGGCGGGCCCACGCCGGGTCTATTAGAATGACTCTTGCCTTGTCTGCTTTCACCTTCTGAAGAACCTTGGCAATGATGGGGAATGGAGGAAAGGCATAGAGGAGCTGGCCTGACCAGCTCAGGAGGAACGCGTCAGAGATCGTGCCTTCCCCCATCCCTCCCCTGGAGCAGAACCGGGGGCAACACCAGTTCTGACGGGTTGCAAACAGGTCAATCTGGGGAGCTCCCCACTCTTGGAAGAGCCAGTGAGCGACCTCCAAGTGGAGCGACCACTGGTACTGGGGAGTGAAGACCCTGCTGAGGCAGTCTGCTTGTGTATTGTGGACGCCTGGGAGGTGAGCCGTCCTCAGGGAGATATCGTGGGCTACGCAGAACTCCCATAGGTTCAGAGCTTCCCAGCAGAGGTCTAGGGAGTGAGTCCCGCCTTGCCTGTTGATATAGTACATGGCAGCGGTGTTGTCTGTGAGGACTCTGACCACCTTGCCATGGAGGTGCGTGAGGAACGCCATGCACGCCAGCCAAACCGCCTTGAGCTCCTTGACATTTATGTGAAGAGGCAAGTCCAGGGCCGGCCATGTTTCCTGGGGGGTTTGCACATCCCCCATGTGGGCTCCCCAGCCCAGGTCTGAAGCATTGGACATCAGGTCTATGGACGGGTTGGCCTCCCTGAAGGGAACTCCTTGCAACATATTGCTCGGGCAGGACCACCATAGGAGGGAAGAGAGAATCGGGGATGGAACCATAAGAACCTTGTCCAGACTGTCCCAAGCTTGGGAGAACTGAGAGGCCAGCCATAATTGGAGGGGCCTCATATGGAGCCTGGCATGGCGGACCACGTAAGTGCACGCTGCCATGTCCCAGAATCCGAAGACACGCCCTCACCGTAGTCACATTTCGTAAAAAACATGGATAGGCCAAAGGGGAGGACTGTGACTTGGTAGTGGTTCATCCCCACCACGAATCGGAGGAAATGTCTGTACCCCTCGAAAATATGGACATGAAAGTATGCGTCCTGGAGATCCAGGGCAGCGGACCAGTCCCCTTTGTCCAGGGAGGGGATAATAGAGGCCAGGGACACCATGCAGAACTTGGAACGGGTTAGAAACCTGTTCAGGTTGCGCAGGTCCAAAATAGGCCTGAGACCCCCTTTTGCCTTCGGGATAAGGAAGTACCAGGAGAAGAACCCTTTGCCCTGAAATGCAACCGGCACCCTTTCCACCTCTCCTGCGTGGATCAACCGGTCCACCTCTTGATGCAGGAGACGGACGTGTTCTGGGTCCCCCAGGGCCATTGTGGATGGCGGGTGATTTGGTGGAGGTGAGGTGAACTGCAACCCGTAGCCCTTGGTGATGGTACTGAGGACCCATTGGTCCAAAGTTATGTGGGACCACGCCCAGAGGAAGGCAAACAATCGGTTGTAAAACACAAACTTTATTAATTGGGGGGGGGGTCTCCCTGGCAACAGGCCCGGTAGCCTCCTGCCAGTTGTCAAAACTGCCTCTTCCCCTGCCTCTTGCCCTTAAAGGGCCCAGGCTGTGGGGCAGAACAGGACTGCCGCTGAGACCGATGCTTCTGGTCTCTGGGCCTTTTGTACGGGGGCTCATATCTGCTCCTCGCAGGCTGAACTGCCAGAAGCAATTTGGCCTTGTCCTTAGCTGGAGTCCCAAGGACTGAAGGACCGGGAATCCTTCATCCCATGCAGCCTGATGTCCATCTGATCCGCAAAGAGCGCCCTGCCATCGAACAGGAGGTCCTACATCAGTGATTGTGCCTCCATCGATACTCCAGATAGCAAGAGCCACAACGCCCTGCGCATGGAGATCGCTGAAGTCATCGAGCGGGCCGCCGTGTCCGCTGCATCAGACGCCACTTGCAGGACTGCTTTCGCCGCCGCTGACCTGTCTTCCACTAGGGTCCTGAAGTACTTCCTGTCCCGGTCCAGGAGGAGGGGCTCAAATTTAGGCAGGAACTCCCACAGGTTGAAGTCATACCTGCTCAGTAAGCCTGGTGGTTTGCTATGTGAAGCTGGAAGCTAGCTGACGATAAACTTTTCTGCCAAAGGAGTCCAGTCTCTTGGAATCTTTATTTTTTGGGCTGGCCCTGACGCTCTCTGTGGTTTACCGATTCCACAACGGGAGAATTGGGTGTTGGTTGTGAATACAGGTATTCATGGTCCTTTGCCGGCACAAAGTATTTCCTCTCGGCCTTTTTCGAGATTGGGATCAGGGAGGTGGGAGTTTGCCACAGGGAGTTCGAAATGTTGGCAATACCCTGGTGCAGAGGTAGGGCCACGCAGTCCAGTGCCGAGGGAGACAGGACGTTAAAGAGGGAATCAGACGGGCCCTCCATCTCCTTGGCCTGCAGCTGGAGATTGGAAGCCACCCGCTTTAGCAGGTCCTGGTGTACCCTGAAGTCGTCCTGCGGGACCGATGGTGGAAGAGTCGCTATGGTTTTGTCCAGTGCCAGAGAAAGTGCCCGTACAGAGCTGGGTGCCTCAGTCAGTGCCGGTGCATCGATCCTGAGGTCAGAGTCCTGGCACAGGTCCGCCTACCCGTGACCTGCTGACTTGTCTTGTGGGCGCCCAGAGGAGACCGATGGAGCCCGAGACACTCCAGCGACCGAATGGGCCTCCGCTTGGGCTGACACTGATTGCCACGGTGCCCACTGGCACCACTGTCCTTGCCACGGAGCACCTTGCCATTGGTTCGGCTGAGCACAGGATGGCAATATGTGCCCCGGCGGAACGGCGCGTGTTGAAGGCGGGTGGACGTGCCCTGAGGCTGAGGTCGCCTAAGAACACTCGGTGTCGCGGGAGCAGTAGAAGCATCGTTTGTGGTGTCGTCTCCCTCAGGACCAGGATCTCGATGACGACGAGCAGTACCCATGCGATGAACTGCTTCGGTATGTGTGACGGCGACGCCCCGCTCGGTGCTGTGACGCTGAGGTACCCCGAGGGGAGCCTCTGGTGTGGCGCCTAGATGAGCGGGAGCTGGAATGGGAGCGGTGACGTCTGTCCCGTCGAGACCGGCTCAGGTACTCATGTCTAGCAGGTGAGCGTTCCCAGTGCCTCTCTCAGTGCCTCTGCTCACTGGCAGGCGGCGTGGAAGGTCCCCGCGACTCCCATCCCGGCGGCAGCCCAAACGGTCTGGCCGGTGTCGAGGGTGGCTGGGAGCTGACGGAAGAGTGGCTGCTGTGCGCCGAGTGGTGCGGGGAGGGGTCTTTGGAGTGGGAACTGTGGCTGCTCGGAGAGGTCTGGTGGGCACCCAGAGGGGGCTTGCCTCGTGACCTAGGGCCTGTGCCTGATTGCGCACTCGAGATGGACAGGGACATAATGTCCGTCACAGCCTGCACCGCTTCCGGCATCAAAGGCATCCGTACCGGTGGGGATGCCTGGGTCGACGGTACCAGGCTGCTCTACTCCACATGAGTCAGAGCCTTAGAGCCTGGGGGGGATAGAGGGCTGCCCAGCGCGAGACCAGCCTCCCCCTTGTCCTTATCGCGGCGTTGTTGTGAGGTTGAGTCTTCCCTTGCTTTTTGGCAAGAGAGCGGTGCCAACTGGTTGAAGGAACCTCGCCACGTACCGACGATGCGGTGGCCGGTGCTGAGTCCGATCTGCGCACTGGCATCAGAGTCAGCGCCGACTCCATCAGGAAAGCTTGAAGTCTGAAGTCTCTATCCTTCTTGGTCCTTGGCTTGAACAACCTGCAGATCTTGCAATGGTCGCTGATATGAATCTCACTCAGGCAGTGAAGACACTCAGTGTGAGGGTCACTCCTGGGCATAGAATGGCGACAGGAGTGGCACGACTTGAAGTCTGGGGCACGGGACATGCCCTGAGCCCACTCTATTAATTGAAGAACCATCTACAACAGTACCACTAAGGCCGAGAAGAAGGGCTGCAACAAAGCTGGAGCACAAAAGTTCCGACTACCTTCACCGGCAGCAAGAAGGAATTGAGGGTGGGGGGAGCCTGTGGCTCCCCTTATAGTGCGATATACAGGCGCCACTCCAGGGGTCGCTGCAGTCCTGCCTCAGCATGGGTACTGCTAAGGGGAAAACTTCTGGCACCGGTGCATGTGGCGAGCATGCACACCTACTGTGGAATACACAGGAGCAATCACTTGAAGAAGAACAGAAGTTTACATTTGTTGCTGGTTTGCTATAGCCTATTTTGCTATAGCTGGTTTGCTATCTGCCCTATTTCTCAGCAGCTTATCCTGAATTTGGTATTCTCAGTTGTGACCCACGGAGACATGGTTACACGCCCTCGCTGCAGCTTAAGCTTCTTGTCCTTTTGTCAGTGGTTAAAGAGAACAATTTATCATCCTTCTCTTTATAACAACTTTTTCTGTGCTTGAAGGCTGTTCTCATGTCCCCCACCCCACCCCTAGTCTTCTCTTCTCCAAACTAAACAAACCAATTTTTTTCAGTCTTTCCTCACAGGTCATGTTTTCTAGACCTTTAATCAATTTTGTTGCTCTCCTTTAGACTTTCTCCAATTTGTTCACATCTTTCCTGAAATGAGGTGCCCAGAACTGGACACAATACTCCAGCTGAGGTCTTCTCAGCACAGAGTAGAGCAGAAGACTGATTTCTTGTGTCCTGCTAATACATCCCAGAATGATGTTTGCTTTTTTTGTAAGTGTTACACTGACGACTCATATTTCATTTGTGATCCACTATGACCCCCAGATCCTTTTCTGCAGTTCGCCTTCCTACACTGTCATTTACCATTTTATATGTGGAGTACTCTGCATTTGTCCTTACTGAATTTCATTCTGTTTTTTTCAGACCATTTTTCCAGTTTGTCAAGATCCTTTTGATTTCTAATCTTGTCCTTGCAACCACTCCCAGCTTGGTATCATCCACAAACCTTGTTAAGTGTATTCTCTATGCTATTATGCAAATCATTTATGAAGATATTGAATAGAACTGGACCAGGACAAATCCCTGAGGGACACCACTCAATATGCCCTTCCAGCTTGACTGTGAACCATTGATAACTACTCTAAGTGTAGAGTACCATTTTCCATCCAGTTGTGCATCCACCTTATAGCAGTTCATCTAGGCTATATTTCTCTATAAGACAGGTCATGTGAGACAGTGTCAAAAGATTTAGTAAAGTCACAATATATCACTTCTACTGCTTCCCCCTATCCACAAGGCTTATAACCCTGTCAAGGAAGATTATCAGGTTGGTTTGACATGATGTCTTCTTGACAAATCTATGTTGACTGTTACCTATTGCCTTATTATCTTCTAGGTGCTTACAAATGTATTGTTTGATTATTTGCTCCGTTATCTTTCTGGGTACAGAAGTTAAGCTGACTGGTCTATAATTCTTTGGGTTGTCCTTAGTCCCCTTTTTTATAGACAGGTACTATATTTGCACTTTTCTAGTTCTCTGGGATCTCTCCAGTCCTCCATGAGTTCTCAAAGATAATTGCTAATGGCTCAGAGATCTCTTCAGCCAGTTCTTAAAGTATTCTAGAATGTGTTTCATCAGGCCCTGCTGACTTGAAGACATCTAAGTTGTCCAAAGCAACAAAAAGTCCTGTGGCACCTTAAAGACTAACAGATGTATTGGAGCATAAGCTTTCGTGGGTGAATACCCATTTCGTCATGAAAGCTTATGCTCCAATACTTCTATTAGTCTTTAAGGTGCCACAGGACTCTTTGTTGCCTTTTACAGATCCAGACTAACAAGGCTACCCCTCTGATAAGTTGTCCAAGTAATTCTTAACTTATTTCCCTATTTTAGCCTCAAATCCTAGCCCATTTACACTGATGTTCACTATGTTAGTTGTCCAATCACTGCTAACCTTTTAGGTGAAAGCTGAAACAAAAAAGGCATTTAACACTTCAGCCATTGCTGCATTTTCTGTTATTGTTTTTTCCTCCTCATTGAGTAATGGGCCAACCCTCTTCTTGGTCTTCCTTTTGCTTCTAATGTATTTATAAAATGTTTTCGTGTTAACCTTTATGACCCTAGGTATTTAATCTTAAGGGGATACGTAGTTGAATCCAAAGCTTCTTTGTGATCAGCACTTGGGAGAACTAAAAACAATACTTAGTCCTACCATGGTTGCAGGGGACTGGAACTGAATGACTCTAAGTCCATTCCTCTGTTCTACAATCTATCGTAAGGTGGTTGCTATACAACGTTGCTACGACAGGGACGTATTGTTTCAATAGAGTTTACTACTATTTGGGCTGAGTTCTTTTCCGTTTTTAAATGAATGCAGAAATAATTCTGAATCAGAGAAGATGTCAGTAGCGGCATCAATGTAGAGTGCTGAGGACCATGTGCAACATATATATTTGGAGGGAAGATGAAGCTGGTCAAAAGAGAGACATACATAAGGGCTTTCCTGCATCTCTTGTGATTGGTTGCTATGACAGTTACAATTGGGCTGGCATCTAGTCCCTCTAAGCTGCGGTGCCTATTAAAGCTATGCAGGGGCTCAGGCTGCAGCAGGGAGAGCGAGCCCACCGACCCCTCCACCGGCAGCGCAGAGCTCCCGCTGCGGAGAGTGCCCCCCTGAGACGCTAGATGGACCGGCCCGGACTGATGTGGTGGGGAGGAGGCGCGCCCCCCTTGGCCCCAACACAGACTCGGACAAGGGAGAGGAGCCCTCCATTGGCCAAATCCCAGGCCGTTGGACGCTGCTTGCAGCTGGGGAGAGGTCCTCTAGACCTGCCCACTGAGCGCTGGCACCAAGAGAGAGCTGGGGCGTAGTCCTCTCTCTCCACACCGCGAGCCCTGGGAGGCATGCCTCCACACCTCATACGGCTATCTAGATAGCAGACGTGCTTTGCATAGTTTATAGGGTACATCACAATCTTTAATGATGGTTTTAAGATACTGGGCACCTCGGCCGGACTGGACATGCACAGCGCCGTGCACTTTACAAGGTATCTGTGTACTAATGTTAGCGGATCACAGGCCGATTTGCTTCTAATAGGGGCCATGTTTCCGGCCCCACCTTCAGAGCTCCACATTGACGTCAACCCTGCGGTCCACGACGCTGGGTAGACAACGCGACAATTTGCATTTGCCTAGAAATATAGATAAAGCAAATACGAGCCACCGGGTGATCCTATACTGCCCCAGCCTGACCCTGCCGTGTCCAAACCCGCGGCTCATGGTACCTCCCCAGAGCCCTCATTCCCCCCCAAACCTCAATCCTCTTGCCCCAGCCCTGAGCCCCTCATCCCTGGCCCCACCCTAGAGCCCATAGCCCCAGTCAGAGCCCTCACTCCCTGCGCCCAACCCTCTGCCCCAGCCCCGAGCCCTCTCCCACATGCCGAACCCCTTGGCCACACCCCACCACATGAATTTTGTTGTAACACATCACCTCCATATTGGTCCACATAACAAAATTTATTCTACACATAGGCATAAAAAATTAGAGGGAACACTGGCTGGCATCATTTGATTGTTACATAGGACCAGTCCTATCAGGCAATTAATCCTTCTAGCCCAATATTCTGTCTCTAGCAATAGCCACTATCTAATACTTCAAACGGAGGAGTGATCCTGGGTAATTGTGCTATGATTTAGGGAGAAAAAGATTCCTTCCTGACTCCTGCAGATGGTCATCTTAAGCCCTGAACCATGAATTTTCAATTTTTTCAGGATCACTGGCTTAACTTGCATATATTCAGATGATTTTTAATGCTTTTAAACAGGGCTTTGGAGCGGAGCCCAGAGCTGGAGCACAGAGCAGCTCTGGAGCAGTGGAGCTGCAGGTTTTTGCCTGGAGCTGGAGCGGAGCCGGAGCACAGTTCCAAAGCCCTGCTTTTAGAAGTCCCACTCAATTATTTCCGGCTATGAGGTCCCACAGTGGCAAAGGAAAATTAAGGAGCTCAGAGAAAATCTTGCAAGACTGAGTGGACAGTCTATCCTTGTCTGTCTGGGAACATCGGCTAAGCAGATCCTTACTGCTAGGATTACAAAGTGAACAGTTTGGTTAATCTGAGCCACCCAAACAATGAAACTAATTGGAGAGATTAAAGTACTCAATTTCACAATAAAACAAATGGGATGGCTGCCAAGAAGGGTTCAAATGTTCTTAGCCCCAGGGTAATGAGGCTATTTATACTATCTCCGGTCTCTTCTCAGTGATTGCAACTTAAAATGAGAGCGGTGAACAGAGAAATGGATGAAGAGAAGTGAATGGATGGATGAAGGGGTGAGAAAATGACTGGGAAGGTTGATGGGCAGACAAGGAATGACATCTGAAATCTAGAAGGAAGGAGGTGTGGGACTTACCCCGGAGCCCAAGGAGCTGGCCTCGGTGAAGGACTACGGCTAGGCACAGGCAAAAAGAGGAAAAACAGAGGGACATGGGAACAAACAGGCAGGTGAGGAGAGAAGAAAAAGGCAATTATTGGGAAAAACTGCAGGAAGGAGAATCCAGAGAACTTTTAAATCTAGAGAACGCACCAATGGATGCTATAGATTCAGAGTTACTTTGTAAGAAAACACTGCTCTTGCTCTCCTCTTTCTTAACTGAAAAGAATACGCTGCAGCATCAGGGAGGGGAGAGAAAAATTCAGCTTCATAGTGAAATCTTACTGCATTTTCAAAATCACATTTCTCCACAAGTATCAGAGACTAGTGGAATTTGCTTACAGTGTGAATCGACTTGAACTCACAGTTATGACAGCATCCCCAAGAAGGGACAGGCCTTACGATATGGGCTCAGAACTGGGTTTCTGAGGTTTGATACACAGAGAGTTGGATTTAAATGACTGATTCATTGACGACTAGTGTCAGTGCTACTGGTATCAATAGAAGCAGGAGTGGACAATACCAGTCCAGGAGGACTCCGTAGATTTGCTGCTCCTTCTATAAAAAAGATATGCTCTATCCAGCATTCCTTTATCTGCCAGCATCATGGGAAGAAGAGGGAGCAGTGCTAATCTGCAAATTCCAGTACATTCAAGTCCACTTAGGAGCAAACTTTCCACAATGGAAAGTGAGTTAGATGTGGATTGGCAGGTAAAGAGTAGCATTACTGAATGTTTAAAACTAGTGCCCCCTCCTCCCCAGCTCTAGAGTTTTGCCTGTTAGCACTTGCTGGGTCTCCTCATTTTACTGGATAGAGTTGGCTTAAGTCTCTGATCTGATTTAATGAACCTTCTGCATCCTCAGCCTTGAGAGATGCTGTAGTGGGAGAAGCTCAGCTATCTACAGCATCATGAAATGCCTACTGAAACAATCTCTCAGAAGTCTTCTCATTCTGTAGCCCCCTTCCAGAGACAGGCTGCATCTTGCACTGATGCATTCCCTGTGATGCTCTCAATGTTTTCAGAATCAGTCAACAGTTGCCAGCCACATTAAAGTCATGCTCAACAGCAGCCTTTGTACAGATGTAGCCAATGTCTACTCCTCAGAGGAGGAAACAGCTTCAACTGGACTCCAAGGGCCAGCAACAAAATATCCATTTGATCTTTACATGGGGCAAATTAACTTCTAGTGAATTCTTAATTTCATAACTAGGGTTATGTCAGACCTGATCCAGGGCTCGCCAATCAGATTAGGCAAAATGAGGAACCTCAAACAACATCACTACAAGTGAACACTGCATATGACATTTGAGAATTTCCCTAATTTTATGGGGTTTGCCTATTTCTCTCAGTCCTTCCTAGCAGAATGGAGGTTACCTCAATAGAAAGATCAGTCCACAACCAAGCCACTCTAGAACACAGGAATTGCCAAATGGTCTCAGACTAGTCCACTATCCCATTTCAAACAGTGACCAGCATTAGATATTTCAGAGGGAGATGTAAGACACTGCCACAACATCGGGCACATGCAGAATAATTCTATCGCCATGAAGAGTTCATACTAATCCCTAGTGGTTAGATATTGGCTTAAACCCTGAAGCATGAGCATTTACACTCCTTCCAAAACTTTTTTGCATTAATTGTTGTAACTCCAGATACTCCAAATATCCAGATAAGTGTCCAGCCCCTTTTAGAATTTTGTTAAATTCTTAGCCTCAACAATATCCTGTGGCAGTGAGTTCGACAGTTTATTTACAAGTTGTGAAAAAATCTTGTATTGGTTTTGAATTTCCCTCCTTTTAATTTCATTGGCATGTGCTATGAGATAGGGAGGAACAGATTCCCAATCTGCTTTCTCTACATCCTTCATTAATTTATATACTTCTATCATGTCCCCTCTTATTCAGCTCCTTCCTAAGGTAACAATCCCAATTTTTTCCAATCTCTTTTCATAGGAGAGTTTTTCCAGCCCTTGATCATTCCTGTTGCCCTTCTCTGAGCCTCCTCTAGTTCTGCAATACCCTTTTTGAGATGGGGTAACCAGGACTGAACACAGTTTTCCAGACAAGGTTGCACCATTGATTTACATAAAAATATTATAATATCCTCCATATTATACACCATGCCACTCTTTATCATTTCTGTCGCCCATCTCTGAACCCTCTCTAATTCTGTAATATCCATTTTGAGATGGGATGATCTGTAATGCACACAATATTCTAAATGAGGATGTCCCACTAATTTATATAATAGTGTTGTACATTTTTCTGCATTATTCTACAGCCTGTTCCTTATGCATTCTAATATCTTGTTAGCTTTTTTGACCGCAGCAGCACATTGAGATGAGGTCTTCACTGAGCTGTCCATAATGATGTCCTAGAATGCTCTAGACTGAGGCATGCATTTCTATAACATGGTGCAAAACCAAACTAAACTATCTTCATTACCAGTCTCCTCTCTGGTCTCTGAACACTGCTATGACCAGAATCCCAGTTGTGGCACCAAGATGCACAGAATCAGGGTGGAGATACATTAGTCTGCCAGAGCCACTCCTTCCTAGCGCAATTAGCAAATAAAGGCATTGTGAACATCAAGGAAACACAGAAGAATATCTGATGAACATCACCTACTCTCAGTCAGTGGGATGGAGATGACGACACCATTCCCTGTCCCAACCCAGAGGCGGTTGCCGGCGATAAGCAGGGCTGTGATTCGCACAAATGAGAAGCCCAGCTTTCCAGTGCCTGCCAAGCATGAGTGAGAATTGCAGAATCAGTGAAGACAGTATCACTTGGAACAATGCCGCCTAACAAACACTGATGCTCCGTGCCCACAAGAATAACAAACAGGCCATTTCCTGACTGGCACTGCCTTCTCACCTAGCATCTTGCTGACATATGGCTCTATGTCCACATCCTGGAGGTGCTGATGGGTGTGGGCATGATACAGCCTCAGTGTGGAGTCCAGGCGGATGGAAACCCACACCCCATCTCCAATCCATGCCAGCTGCCGGACCTGACTCTCCCGGCGTGGGTGGGCATCGAAGGATTTCTGAAAGGCCACATAGGGGGAGCAGTGTGAGTTCATTCCAGGGCTGGGGGCACTTGTTGGTTTTCAAGACTCCTGGGTCAGAGGCACAAACTAAGGAGAAAGCTCTGAAACCTCTACTACAGTATGCAGAAGCTCCTTAGATCAACTGCGTGACTGGCCAGCCTGTTCCTCTGGTTTCCTCTCCCTAGAGAGAACTGTTACAGTCTTAGATATTCCAGTAGACTGCTTTAGAACTAGGACATTAATGAAATGGCTCATGCCAAAGAGTGAAATGAAATGAAACCATTTTGCCTTACTCAGGGTACTTTCCAAACAATGCAACAGGAATCTCCCAGCACTTCTCAGTCAAGTTTTTAAAAGCACAAGGATGAGGAAATTGCTGGGGGTGAGTGAGGTGAATTTACTGGTTGTGGATTTACTGTTTATATTCCTTCCCCTTTTATACCAATTGCATCCTACAGGCATTGTTACTCCTGTTACATTACAATAAATCATAATTTCAAGAAGATGGCTTTTAAACTAGCAACTTGCTCTTCAATAAGTGGAACCCCCACAGCTTGCTACCCACACCTGCCCATTTTGCAGTCATATACTGCCTGCAGCCAAGCATGAGTCTGACTTCCTACCAAGTGATACACACTAGGGCCAGGTACAGATGCCCAGTCCAGCCTCATCAGTTAAATGAGAGAAAGTGCTAAGTTGAGATGTGATCTGAAGATTCCATACAGAGAGGAATGAGGGAATGTGTCAGGAGTGCTATTCTGGCAGATTTCCAGAGTAACATGACCTCCCGTTACAGTTCTTGCTCTACCAACATGGAGTCAGCAACAAGGATACAGAGGCTCTGCATTCCCTCACTCCCCTGCAAAAGAGCAGCTAGAAAAACAAATATACCAGGAGCCAGCAACCTATCTTTACTCTCACTTTCACATACACACATGTGCACGTACAGGTACACAGACAGTCTCCTCACCACACATGCACACGCACATGCACATACACATGCACACACAGTCTCCTCACCTCAATCTGCATTGTCTTGGGCTGGATGACATGGACTTTGTTCTTATAGCCACACCAGACTCTATCATACACAACAGCCATGCAGCGGATGGAATGGTGGGTGTGACCCAGGTCCATCAGGTGATAGTTGCTGAGATCCCACTGACCATCTAGGGAGAAGCAAAGACATTAGACGGGGTGTTGTATACTTCATCAGATGTTATGTACAACATTCATTTTCTTTTCCATTTAATTCTGGGACTGTCTCATACTTTCCTGTACATGAAAGCTGTGTTAGTTATTTAAAATGCAGCCATCGGTAATCAATACTCTTAGTTTTCTGAGTATTCACAGAGGAGCACAGGACTGGCCAAGAACCCTCAAGAATAAATTATTCAGAAATACAATTCACACCAATAGAACAAGATAAAACACAGGAGAGAAATCCTGATCTATAACGATCATAAACTGAAGACTACAGAAATCTTTGTGCTGCCAAAAGTGAAAAGAATTTCTGCAGGAAAACACACATAATAAGCAACACAACGAATGACAGGTCATTTATTATATTAAAATAGAATGTGGAGATTCTGAATGTATAAATAATTGTGTGCTAAGACTGGCAGTGGAAGGTCATGGATTATAGGACACACACCAAAGATCATTTTCCTTAGATCTGTTAATAGGCCATAGCTTGATACTACTACTTGAGGTCAGAGCCTCGTGCCCACTAAGCACATGGCAGTGCATGTGGGGTTGGGAACTAAAACTCCTAAAATCTGGCTGATTAAAGCCTCCGTTCTTATTGTGTGAAAGTGAATAGACTCCCCTAAATGTTTTTAAAGAGCTACAGCAAAAACAGCAGGGGAAAAAGAAAGCAAATCCAAGGGGACTATCTCAAAGCTTGTTCAAATGAATCAGTCTTCTCTGTAAGGGGCATTATTCCCCCCATTTTACAAACAGAGAAGCTGAAGCATAGTTAAATGATTTGCTCAAAGTCACTCACAGCCAGGGACAGAACCCAGATCTCTCACCTCCTAGACGTATGCTCTAACTACTAGAGCAATTAGGCTTCTTCTGAAGATATATGACTTCTAGGTCAGGAAGGATTATTGTATCTTTAAAATGAATGTTCTGAATGTATGAATGATCAGACCTGAACTCCAAGTTCACATTGCCTAACCAACCATAACAGAGGTTGAATCAAAATTGGTTTCCACACAGATAGCAGCCTGTCCACTTTAGTGTGTTGTACTGACCCCACTGCTCTGATTACACTCAGAGAATTCAAGGAGTAACTGAGAAAGAAGTCTTGCTCTGGGAACTTAGGTCACAATTGGAAACTGCTCTGAATTTCCCAGGTGTGAATGCAGCTGGGAGCTGCAGTGTAACAGAGATGATCTCTAGGGATGCAAAATTAGCCTGCAGCTAGCAGGATAAAGAATTACAGCCCAGAAGTAAGAGGAACTGTAATGATTTAGGATGAGGGTAATACTTTTATAGTAGCCATATATTTTAAGCAAATATTAATTCCCCAGTAATCTGGCACCTTGCCATCTTGAATCAGAAGGAAGCACTGACATGCTTAATTCATTTCCAGAGATTCTGCTTCTGTTTTGAAGCTGGCTAGTTCATCTTTGCTGCTTTGATTCTTACCTTCTCCTCGGTGGAATATGGCTAGTGTTCCATCTGCCAGAGCAACAAGAACCCGTCCTTTCACATGCCTGAAATAATAGAGAAGGAAGTGCTTATGAAAAAGTGGCAATAACAGGAAATGCTGCTGGATTCGTATGTTTTAATGGTCTGCTTGGTTTGGGGAATGAAAGATTCCTTCTCATAGACTCATAGGTCAGAAGGGACCAATATGATCATCTAGTCTGACCTCCTGCACAAGACAGGCCACAGAACCCTACCCATCCACTTTTATAACAATCCCTAACCCATGACTGAGTTATTGAAATCCTCAAAATTATGGTTTGAAGACCTCAAGCTGCAGAAGAGAATCCACCAGCAAAAACGACCCATGCCCCATGCTGCATAGAGGAAGGCGACAAAACCTCCAGGGCCCTCTGCCAATCTGCCCTGGAGGAAAATTCGCTTCGCCACCGCCAATGATGCGATCAGCGCTAAACCCTGAGCATAAGAGTGGGCAAGACTCAACCAAGCCAGCATTCACAAGAAAGAGATTCTCTGCAGAATAACTACAGTTCCCATCCCATCCAAGCATCCCCACACAGACCATTGAGCAGACTTATCTGCTGATAAATCCAAGAATCAATTGCCTCAAAATTAGAACTATCCGCCATCATAAACATACCCCATCCATAAATTCTATCAAAGGCTTAGTCTTAAAAGCCAGCTAAGATCTTTTGCCCCCAGTTACTTCCCTCGGAAGGCTGTTCCAGAACGTTCACTCCCCTAATGGTATGAAACCTTCGTCTAATTTCGAAGTCTAAAACTTCCCTAATATCAAGTTTGTAACCCATTTGAGTCCTTTGTGCCTAACATTTAGTTCACTCGAAACTTAAATTATTCCTCTCCTCTCGCCTAACGTTAATCCCGCCTGATATATTTGATACAGTGAGCAAAGCATATCCCTTCACTGCAAGACTTCTTTTGGCCAGACTAAATCAAGCCGAAGCTCTTTGAGTTCCTTTTATAAGTCAGGTTCCGATTCTGGATCATTCCTAGTAGCCGTTTGAACCTTGATTGTTCCAGTTTGAATTCATCTTCCTTTAAACACAAGTTACACAATATTCCAGGTGGGGGTCTCACCAGGCTTATATACCATTTTCATTCTAGTATTCACTCATAAAATCTCTTATATACGCCTTATATGGTATTTAAACCTCTCATCTATGCCTTCGCTTGGGATTCTTGCAACTCTAATCATCCTCGGCGTCTTGAGTGATCACGTCCTATAAAAGCAATTTGCATTCTTTATCATAACAGCTACAGCGTCCATAATCAATTAGCAATGGCTGTCTTCAGTCATTCTGTACATACATACGCCAAGGTCAACTTTCGTCTCAGTACACTCGTCCTCTGCATTTTCCATTTTATCTCAATGAGCTGACTGATGCTCCCAACGTATATCTCGTATTATAGAATTCTTATTATTAATCCCCTAAGTGTTCATGACCTTTGCACTTTTTCATATCTTACGCACTAATCTCGATTCTTATATCCGGATGATTTCACTCTATTTACTCTCTCAAGTTCTATAAGGTGTCTCCCAGACTTCACTCAGCATGATTACTAGTTCTATCCCTGGTCCTTCGTCCGTGTTAGCAATACCCCAGCTGTCTGTGCTTTCTGCTCGAATCCGCTCTTTGCGTGCGTACCTTTGTCTCATATTAGCACATTCCACTCTTTGTGCCCGTCATCCCTACAGTGTTTTCTCCACGTAAATGACGATCTCTCCGCCTCCGTCCGCCTATGTCGCGGTTCTGACCTCAGTAATACTCTCCATATTTATAAAGGGTTAATAAGAATCAGGCTCCAAAATCAAATCCTTGAGGGACGATCCTACTATATCCGTAACTCCCGCCGCTCTCACCAATCCTTGCCTGTACTTCATCATCCAATAGACCATTTTCCATTCTGGATCATGTTTTGCTATTCATTCCTTCAGCTACCAGGACCCGCAGTCTCTGTATCCCCTGCGGTGGTCTCCTTGTTCTCCCACCGTCTCAATATCATATGTCACTTGCTACGTTCCTGCTGCTAACATGCCGTCAGGTGCTCGTCACGCTATCCACCTATAAACTTATATTCATCCCATCATTTTCCAATTTAACTAACCGTTCCCAATTAGCCGGAACCGTGTCAAAAGCCTTTACTGAAATCGACAGAGGATAAAATTAGACTACCGCATTTCCATTTGTTCTAAAAGTAACTAGTCACCTTCTCAAAGAAGCGAGATTCATTGTTTGGCACATCTAACTATAGTCAAATCATGTTGCATAACGTAACCCACATGTCCTTGACTCAATGATCTTAACTACATTTCTCCCTTAAAATTTTTTTCCAAGACCTTACATACTAACAGACGTCAAGCTAAAACAGCCCTATAAGTATACACCGGCGGATATCACTTTTTTTTCTCCTTTCTTAAAAATAAAGGAACTACGTTAGCAAAATCTCGACAGTTCGTTACGGTACAACCCCCGAGTTTACGAGATTGATTAAAATATCTCGCTAACCCGGGGCTCTTGCAATTTCAGGCGTCCAGTTCCTTTAATATCCTCGTGATTGAGAATTGTCCAGTTCCTTTAATTCTCGGATGGAGATTGTCCGGGCCCTTCCGATTTTGTCCCATTAGGCTGTTTCAGTTGGCCTCTACTCAGATGCGGGTAATAATCCACCTCCATATCCTCATCCCGTCATCCATCCCTCCATCATCCCTAAACTCCTCACTAGTCTTATTAAAGACTGAGGCAAAGTACTTATTTAGATATTGGGCCATGCCTAGGTTATCCTTAACCTCCATTCCATGCTCAGTGTATAGCGGCCCCACTTCTTCTTTCGTTTTCTTCTTATTTATGTGGCTGTAGAACCTTTTACTATTGGTTTTTATTCCCTTTGCAAGGTCCACTCTCTTGGTTATAAATCATTCCCTGTATCTAGATAAATCACACATATGGTCATTCCTGCTAAATCCAGCACTTGCAGGCAACATTCAGCTTGTGTCTGAGAGTCACACACATAGCTTCTTTATTCTATTGGGAACACTACTGATTTCATTATTAAACTGGCTGGGGGGCTCACCAATGCCCTGCTGAGTTTCCCCTCTTCTTTTCACTGGCTTTACAATAGTGTAACTCCACTGATTTCTAATTTACACTACAGTGAGTGAGAGGAGAATCAAGCTGTTGTCACCTCCCCACACACTTACTTATTTCCAATATTCAGTACAAGCCTGCAACTGGGAAAGAAGGTAGCACAGTATGGGTATGGCTACATTGCACACTAAGCCTGGGCTCCGACTCAGGTTTGAGCCCAAGCCCCACTTCCATCTACATACAAATCAGCCTGACTCAGGTTAGCAAGCACTCAGGACCTGGTTTCTAGGACCCTGCTATGGGTGTGAGTCGGAGCCCAAGTCCTGCATGACTCAGGTCCAAGCCCTGTCATTTTTCAGTGTGGATGCAGGTCTAGCCACAGACCCAAATCAGAAGGTCTGTGTCGTGCAGTATGGATACATTAGCACAGCTGAGAGAACCAGATCCAGCAACTGTAAACCCAGATTTAAAATGCAGTGTGGATGCTCAAGCATGGTTTTGGAAATGCTGAATCTGTAACTCTGGGTCCCTAAGACCTGGGCTTAGTGTGCAGTGTAGAAATACCCTCTGAAGCTTAAATGGATCAGTGAGCAGGGAATGGGTTGAGACCCCTTCCCCTCAGACCTTTACTGATTTACACAACTCTACCAGGGTGAGGAAAAGACGGCCAGGCAAAGAACCAATCAATGACAAGTAACAAATTCCCTGGTTTAGAGTCCCCAACTCAGTACACCAACTTACACCAGTCTCAGCACAGAATCCTTCAGCTTTATTGAATGCAGACACTTCTTCCAGTTGGACACTGCCGAGTGCACATACAGCCTGGGAGAAGGGAGCAGACAATGATGGTTAGCAGGAAGGTCCATAAACCTACAAAGGCTGAATTGTGGGGTAGGTTTGAGTCTTTTACTCTAGCACCAAAGGATTTTGCAAAGTGTGCATGAGCTGCTCTGCCCAAGATCAACTGGGGACTCAGAACATCTAGTGCAGCAACAATGCACTCTTTAAAGGCAATGGTATCTAGATCTATGGGGTTTTATGAGTGTGGGAGACATATAGGGTTCCGTAAGATAGCAGTGAACATACCAGCCATTCTGTGCTCCAAGCCACATTGTGGGTGCGGCACTGGTGCCTGTTCCAGCAGCATCACCGTTCACTTCCTGCTCTGGCAGCATTGTACTTGATTCTGTCTTTTGCTGCCCGTTCTCACTGCAGAGACAAAACAGACCTCACAAGTTCATTACAGGTCATATCTGGGGCCCGAGCCATCCCTTGCATATGGCAAATCGGGGCGACCACCCCAAACCCCGTGCTTTGATAAAACAATAGAATCATAGAATATTAGGGTGGAAGAGACCTCAAGAGGTCATCGAGTCCAATCCTCTAGCAAAGCAGGACCAAGACAAACTAAATCATCCCAGCCAAGGTTTTGTCAAGCCAGGCCTTAAAAACCTCTAAGGATGGAGATTCTACCACCTCCCTAGGTAACCCATTTCAGTGCTTCACCACCCTCCTAGTAAAATAGTGTTTCCTAATATCAACCTAGACCTCCCCCACTGCAACTTGAAACCATTGCTTCTTGTTCTGTCATCTGCTACCACTGAGAACACCCTAGCTCCATTCTCTTTGGAACTCCCTTTCAGGTTGTTGAAGGCTGCTATCAAATCCCCCCTCACTCTTCTCTTCTGCAGACTAAATAACCCCAGTTCCCTCAGTCTCTCCTCATAAGTCATGTGTCCCAGCCCCCAAAACATTTTCGTTGCCCTCCGCTGGACTCTCCAATTTGTCCACATCCCTTCTGTAGTGCAGGGACCACAGCTGGACACAATACTCCAGGTGTGGCCTCACCAGTGTCAAATAGAGGAGAATAATTACTTCTCTCAATCTGCTGGCAATGCTCCTGGTAATACAGCACACAGCTGACTCATACCCAGCTTCTCATCCACTGTAATCCCCAGGTCCTTTTCTGCAGAACTGATGCTTAGCCACGCAGTTCCCAGCCAGTAGCGGTGCATGGGATTCTTCCTTCCTAAGTGCAGGACTCTGCACTTGTCCTTGTTGACCTCATCAGATTTCTTTTGGCCCAACACTCCAATTTGTCTAGGTCACTCTGGACCCTATCCCTACACCCCAGCGTATCTACCGCTTCCCCCCAGTTTAATGTCATCTGTGAACTTGCTGAGGGTGCAATCCATCCCATCATTCAGATCATTAATAAAGACGTTGAACAAAACCGGCCCCAGAACCGAACCCTGGGGCACTCCGCTTGATACCGACTGCGAATTAGACATCGAGCCATTGATCACTACCCATTGAGCTTGACAATCTAGCCAGCTTTCTATCCACCTTATAGTCCATTCATCCAATCCATACTTCTTCAACTTGCTGGCAAGAATACTGTGGGAGACAGTATCAGAAGCTTTGCTAAAGTCAATTATATCACATCCACCGCTTTCCCCATATCCACAGAGCCAGTTATCTCATCATCATAGAAGGCAATCAGGTTGGTCAGGCATGACTTGCCCTTGGTGAATCCATGTTGACTGTTCCTGATCACCTTCCTCTCCTCCAAGTGCTTCAAAATGGATTCCTTGAGGACCTGCTCCATGATTTTGCAGGGACTGAAGTGAGGCTGACCAGTCTGTAGTTCCCTGGGTTTCTCTTTCTTCCCTTTTTTAAATATGGGCACTATATTTGCCTTTTTCCAATCATCCAGGACCTCCCCCCAATCACCGCCATGAATTTTCAAAGATAATGGCCAATGGCTCTGCAATCACATCAGCCAACTCCCTCAGCACCCTTGGATGCATTAGATCTGGACCCATGGACTTGTGCATGTCCAGCCTTTTCTAAATAGTCCTTAACCTGTCCTTTCACCACTGAGGGCTGCTCACCTCCTCCCCATACTGTGTTGCCCAGTGCAGCAATCTGGGAGCTGACCTTGTCTGTGAAGACGGAGGCAAAAAAAGCATTGAGTACTTCAGCTTTTTCCACATCATCTGTCACTATGTTGCCTCCCTCATTCATTCACTTTTCCTGACCTCCTTCTTGTTGCTAACATACCTGTAGAAACCCTTTTTGTTACCCTTCTCATCCCTTGCTTGCTGCAACTCCAATTGTTCCTTGGACTTCCTGATTATACCCCTGCATGCTCTAGCAATATTTTATACTCCTCCCTAGTCATCTGTCCAGATTTCCACTTCTTGTAAGCTTGAGTAGGCGGGCGGGGAGGTGAGGCAGGAGATGGGAGGGCGAGTGGGGTGAGAAGGTGAACAGGGAGGCGAGTGGCAAGCGGGAGGGAGGTGAGGAGTCAGGCAGTTAGGAGGACAGGGAGGAAGGGAGCAGTGGGCGGCCCAACCATGGCTGTTGGCTGAACCACATTTGTTTCATTTTATTTCTTCTCTACCTGGTTATCCCATCTGTGATACTGATTTGGCATGAAAGTGATGAGAGTTTGAATCTGCCCCCAAAAAACAGGCTGACCACCTCATTTTACTCATCACAAACAGCTGATGCAGGCAAAGATTGATGGCCAACAACTGTATTATTGTTGTTATTATTTATTTTTTGTATTCCCATCGCACCGAGGATTCCTTTTCATGGATCAGAACCCCACTGTGGTAGGTGCTGTACAAACATAGGTGTAGCAATGTGAGGACTCACTGATGCGGTGCTTCCTGCTGGTTGTCCTGGGAATTAGCTCTCCAGCTCCAGTGCACCCTCTGCTGGCCGATGTCCCACTTGCCTCAGACCCCCGTGTCCCTCCTGGACCCCGGTACCCCTTCCCCCGGGGTTCTGCCCTCTACAGTACCCCTGCAGTCTCTGGGTCTCCCCTCCCAGGGGAACCCCCAACCCTCTAGCCCACCTTGCCTCAGTGGCTACTGCCAGTCATCATCAAGCCCTCACTCACTGGGGCAAACTGCAGTCTGTCATGACCACTCATCATCGACAAGAGGTTGGGACCAGCTGCCTCTGCCTAACCCCAGGCTACACCTCTGCAGCCCCAGTACATCCTTTAGGCCTTGCACAAAGCCTGCAGCCGTGGGTGTTGCCAGGCTGGATCTCCCCAGCTCCTCTTGCTTTTCCCCAGCACTGCTTTACCTCTGGTAACCTGCTCCCAGGCAGCTAGGTCCTTCTCTCTCCACTGCTGGAGAGAGACTCTTTCAGCAGCTGCCTCACAGCCATTTTATAGGGCCAGACGTGGCCTGATAAAGACGTGGCCCCAGTTGTGCTGCTTCCCCAATCAGCTTACCTTATTGGCTTTCCGGAGCAACCCTTTCCCAGGGCTGTTTTAACCCCTTCAGGGCTGAGTGGGGTAACCGCCCCACTACAACAGGACAAAAAGACGGTTCCTGCCCCAAGGAGCGTATATCTAAGTATAAGACAAGAGAGTATATTCCATGAAGCCAGCCTACCTGTTCTGTCTAATAGGTGCCTGAGTTGGAGCTGGATCTGTAAAGATATGCTCTGTAAGTGGACCAGGCCGGACTTGAGCTGGTTCTGTTTCATTTGCACCACTCTCTGGTACCTCTGTGGCTTCTGTTGCCTCCTCCGTGGACTGGGACTGATTGATCTTCCCATTGCTGACTGCAGCCACCTCACCTAGAGAAGGGGAAAATGTTGCAAGGTGGATGGGAAACAAGAAGGAGGGAACACTATATAACGTTTCTGGTTTTATGATTATTCTTGCAAGTCAGACAGCTTTTGATCTGCTATTATAGATTCCCCAAGCCTGTGTATAGATGGGGGAGTACTAAAGAGAGATCTCTGCTCTGCAGAAGAAGAGTCTAAGAGTATTTTAAGGTGAGGTGTGGTCTATGTCTGATAGGGTGTCAGAAACCCTCTATGGCCACCTTTTCCACTGAGGATCTGCTCAGAATAATTTTACTTCCCTTCCTGCACTGACTTTTTCGCTCACCTCAGTGAATTAGTGCGTTTATAGAAAGACATGGGTTGGTAAAAGAAAATGCTAAGAACAGCAGCAAAAGTGATAGATCGAGGACATGTCATCTGTCCAAAATATTCCACTCCGTTAACCCCAGTAGTGCACAGTGTGATCTGGATCATTCATAGGGAAGAGGAAAGGAACACTTTGGATTCTAAATAGAAGGTCTCAAAGGTTCAAACAAAATGGGATGCCCAAGATGTTTATGACTTAGACCAGACTGCAAGACTTCTTGGGGATCCCCAAGGACTTCAGGCCAGGAAGGGGAATACTCAGATGAAGGAGGATGTGGCTATATATGCCTTGTTGTAGGCACAGGGTGAAAACCAGATCAACATGAGACCTTAGTCCTGAGACTCACTCTGTCCCTTATCCAGCACGGGAGTGTCTCCACGAGAAGAACAGTTACTGCGTGGTACGTTGCACCGGGTTGCGCAACCCACCAGAGTGATTCCTGCAAGAACTCCATCTGTTCCAGATGACTCTTCTGGATTCACGTCTCCCTCCAGAAAGATCTCGCCTGGAGGATAGTCACTGTCACTAGCCGCTGAAGGGAAAGGAAGAGACTCTTCCATAAGTGTAATAGCCACTCTGCCCAATTTTGGCTTAGCAGTATTCCTGAGATATCCATAGAGATATGACATTCTGATGGTGAGTTTACCAGTCTCATGAAGACACCACAGCCCCTTGGAGAGTGCCCTGCCCAGCCTCCATATCAGGGCCAGGTTTGTGGAGCTCTTACTCACCCTGATGAGCACCTGCTCACATGAGTAGACTTCAGGAAGTCAAAGAAACTACTTACATGAATAAGTGCTCATCAACATAGGTAAAGTCTCTACAGTCTGGTTCTACATGAAGGCAGGATATGGGTGACCATCTGTGGACACAGCTGCTGAACTGGTCACAGCAGGTCCCACTTGTTAGCTACAGAACACCTAAGAATCATTTGCGACAAATCTGAAGAGTTGATGAATCTGTTCAAGCTTGAAAGGTGCCTTTTCTCACTTACCAGGGATGCTGGAAATGCAGAGTACGTGGGCATTACAGACAGTAAACTGATCCACCACTGTGCCAGGCTGGTTGGCATCGATGATCACGACTTTACTTGTAGAGAGGGTACTTGTGAGGATCCAGACTCGGCTGGATGTGGCATCCATCTCATGCAGCTCCTTTGCCTGCAGGAGATAAAAATGCAGGAAAAGAATCAGCACTCCTGAGACTCCAGCTAATCAATCTTTGACAACATTAGTATTGAAGACACCAGCCTGCCAGCTCTGGAGAGTGAACACCTCTTGTTAGCCTCTGAAGATGCACAAAAATAGGCAGCCACAATGCAAACTTCCGCCATGCTGCAGCCTCAGCATACCTCAGCCCAAGCTTGCAGAGACTACCTATGGGGCGAGTGGGGAGTTTGGTCCTTAGCCTCGCCGTTGAGACTTACAATTAGTGATACTGGGAACTCATTTCATACAAGTCACCAAAGAGAGTCAGATAGTAACAACATTTAGTTACTATAACCTGGGTTGCACTTGAACTCCCTAAGCAAGGAAGGTTCTGTCTACTATTAGCACAACCAATCCATTTTGGTGGCTTCAAAATGTTTTAACATTGGGTCAGTATCTCACTGGGTTTATGTTCCGTGAAAAAAGTTGCTTTCTAGAATGGGAAGTTCAGAAGCAGCGTCTCGTTCCATTAAAACCTCTCTTGCAATGGTAAAACAGGGCAAGGAATGAGCTCACCAACACACCTAGCAATAAACCCACTTCTTAGCTCAAAATACAACTGGGAGGCAGATGGGCTTGAGGGTGAAACCCACCGGTTATTAGAAATCTATTGCTGTATTATCCTCCTTCCCAGAGGATTAGCAGCCATCCTACTGTGGGAAGACATGGAAGCCAAGAGTAGCCACAACCTTGCAAAGATTTACAGAGCAACTTACAGCTCTATTGCCCTTTCATTATTTACCAGTTACAAGTCAGTCTTCACTGGCTCTATCCCTTTCCATCCTCATAGTTGCTAACATTTCACCATTTGGAAAGCTGAATGAAATGAGCCATTGAGTTGCCTGCCATTACTGCATCTGTCTGCTTGATAGCCGGACAGCAACGCTTCTGTATTACAGAAGCAGCATTAGCCATTTTGCACCCAAGCTCCAATACCATGATTCTCAACACATCCTGTTCCTGCCTGAATCCTGATACTATTTATGAAAGACTGCATTGTCATTCAGCATCAAATGATCCTTTTATTCTAATAAAGCACCTTGTATCTGTAGATCTCCAAGCACTTTACAAAGGGGAAAATGGAGGCTTGGCAGGGTACATGACTTGTCCAAGATCAGAGTCATTGGCGGAGCTGGGAATAGCACCTGTGCTTATCACTGGACAATGCTGCATAGATATTAAACCAATGGTAACAGGAGGAAAGACTATGCAAACAGCCAGTACATATTAGACATACAGTAACTCTTCATTTAACATTCTCCCGCTTACATTATTTCAAAGTTACGTCGCTGCTCAATTAGGGAACATGCTCGTTTAAAGTTATGCAATGCTCCTTTATAACATCGTTTGGCTGCCTGCTCTGTCCACTGCTTGTAAGATTCTGTGGAAGAGCAGTGAATTTATAAGGGAGCATTGCACAAGTTCCTCTTCTCCGCATCCTTCCCCTCCCTCCCAGCGCTTCCCCCACCACCAAACAGCTGTTTAGCGGTGCTTAGGACTTTCTGGGAGTGAGGGAGAGGAGCGGGGAAGCACTGTGTTTCCGCTCTTCCCCCTCCCTCCCTTCCAGAAAGTCCTAAACGTGAAGCATTGGGAGGGAGGGAGAAAAGCGGGGAAGTGCCACGTCTCCACTCTTCCCCCTCCCTCCCAGAAAGTCCTAAGTGCTGGTAAACAGTTGTTTGGCAACGCTTAGGACTTGCGGGGGAAGGGGCGGGGATGTGGCTGCTCCGGAGAGGAGGTGGAGTGGGAGTGGGAAGTGGTGAGCCTGGAGAATCCCCCAGCAAAGTTGGTGCCTGTTCTTCTCTGGGGAAGCTGCCGCTACTGCTGCGAAGATGCTTCCTAGCATCCTTGCCTGCAGTGGGCTGTGCCTGTGTGGGGTAAGCCTGGGGCACTTCCAAACCACAGTACAGTACAGTACATAATGCCTTTTGTCTGCCCCAAAAAACTTCCTTGGAACCTAACCCCCCGCATTTACATGAAATCTTGTGGGAAAATTGGATTCGTTTAGCATTGTTTCACTTAAAGTTGCATTTTTCAGGAACATAACTACAACATTAAGTGAGGAGTTACTGTGGTTCTAATACTATGATGATGGGTGTGCCATATAAGGGAGGCAGGTGAGGACAGAAAGAGTAGGAGAGAGAACCAGAGGGTCCCTTTTCTGACCTTTTTCTTTTCTGGAGATATGTGGTTACTCTTGGTATTCTCTCCTTCCACCTCCCGGTCACAAGTGAGAGGATCACGTCCAGGATCTGACTTCTGTCCACTCCCAGAATCCTGTTCAAAAGGCTTCCAACCCATCAGGTTGACTCCAGCTGCACACCACAACTAAATGATCAAAGCAGAAATCTTAACAGACTAAGAACTATTTGGGGACCAGAACCTTACTTAATCCAAGTACCTCTGCAAAGCATTCTATGCACATACCCAACACTTACAAAAATGTAAGTTGATTTCTACCAGAAACCACAATCAATTTAGGGGAGGAAGGAAAGAGGAAATCTGCTGTCTAATAGAAGCTACTACATTTCCACAGAGACAATTTAGCAAATATGATTAGTAGATATTAAAAGAGAAAGAAAATAATAAACTGTGTGTGTGACCTAAAATCAAGCTGGTGAAAAGTCCACAGCATTGCAGTGAAAAGGGTCCCCAGACTCTCCTAGGTGGAGAAACAGAATGTTTTCTTTACACATCAGTAACCATAGAACAGGTAGCACTAACAGAGTCCCCAGCTGGAAACAGGGCTGTTAGGGCATGACTCTGCAGTATGTACTGTTGTCCTACACGCATTAGAAATAAGCCATTCCAAAGGCAAAGCACGAGTAGAAGTCTTCAGATTTAACAGAAATTTGGAACAATTGGGCCATGTCAAAAATTTCATACAAGCTAAAAATTGCACCAGTAATCTGACCATAATCCATACCCAGGGATGTGCACCACTCACAGTCACAATGGTATGCAGAACAGCCTATAGCTGAATGTTTACCTTCATGGTGGGGTCCTTCTCCACTAGAGGCCGACAGTACACAGGCACAGGGACATTTTTCATGCGGGTGTCTTCCTGGCCACCATTGGGACTCAGCTGTGGGGGAAGAGGAGACAGAGAAAGACAGTACAAGGGTGTGATATGATTATAAGCCAGGTATAACAATAGAGCTATAGCCACAAAGGCGTAACAAAAAAAATTAGCCTTAGAAAAACCTTGCAGTTGCTCACTGCCAATGCCTCCGTATGCTTCATCACACACCTTGTACGGAATGAAGCCTCAAATGGCCTGGAACCAGTATACCTGTGAGACCACCTCTCTCACCATGATACACTGCCAGAACTATAGTGTGACTCTAACAGCATCCCAATGCAAGAGGGCCAAGGGTTCACTCTAGCTGGTAGTGAGTGAGTTACAGCTGGCATGACCAGTTCAGTGTATTCCAACTCACTAAGGTCATAACTTGTATCCAAAAAGTGTCATATAAGCTATCAATAGAAATCACTGATCATTAATATTACTGTTTGGTGTAAGTACGGAACACAAATTCAAAATTACAAACATATTGGAAATTGTGTGTCCTGACAGGCAGGGCTAAAGTTATTCCACTCTAGACAAAGGGCGATGCCTTCCAGGTGGCTGAATGACATTCAATGTTCATTAAGAGATAATGGGAATGCAAATAACATAGAAACAAGACCATCAAGACAGCAAGGGAGGAGATTGCAGAAAACAGAGTAATTTGCACTGTAGCAAACACTGGGGGATGGGAGGGAAGAAACCAGCATGGAGCTTCCTCCACCACCAGACTCCATGTTGCCTTCCTAATAGCTTAATGAACTTTATTTTGGTGGGTATCCTTCAGAAAAATTAACTAGGTTATAAAAGGGAAAAGAAACCCCAGTTATCTTTCACCTGAGATGACTAAGGAATTGAGCACTTTGAACTTTGTGGGAGATCCTGACAAGAGGAGTGGTCCATCATCTTGCTTGAAGGTAGACTGGTAAGAATAAAGGCTTGAATAAAGCTGTAGATTGTTTTGTTAAGCCTTAGCCACTAGAAAGCATTTTTCACTGGTATTTGCTTGTAACCATTTCCAACTCTACCCTTTATATTTGAACTCACTTAGAATCCAATCTCGTATTGTTAATAAACTTGTTTTACTTTTAATCTAACCCAACCCAGTGCTGTGTTTGATTTAAAGTGAATGTGAACTCTAGCTAATGTAGCAAGCTGTTGGATATTGTATCTTTAAAGGAACAAACAAACCTTAAATCTCTCTGAATGGTCCAAGAGAGAGCTGGACATTGCAGAGCACACGGTTTTGGAAAAAACTGGGATTGTGAGTGTGTTGGGGTCATCTTGCCAGGTGTAACCAGAGCATGGCTGCTGGAATCAGAGCTGCTTAACCCACAGACACTCAGTGCAGGCTTGTCTGCTGGCTGGAAAAATCCAGAGAAGAGCACCAAACAGCAGAACCTTTTGAAGCACTTGGGGAGTTACAGGGCAGGCAATGACACAACCCCTCACTGGTCTAGACTGCCCCCCAGAAAGTGACATATGGTTGGCACAGACATCACTGGTATATTCTCCCTTGATCGAATGAGAGCAGGTAGCTGGCAGCGCATTCTGTAAGGGCCCCAGGACACTGGCATGTCCTTCCACCCAGCACCAAAGCAGCCTGGGGATTTGTCAACGTTCAGGGCCCATTGCAGGGCCCATTTCCATCACCTGACCTTTGATGAGAGGTAGATGGATTGAGGTGTAGGCCAACATAGTGGGGTGATGGTATTTCATCTTGCTGCTGGGCAGACCAGACAGCTGACTGTGTTGTATCTGGGTTTGTAATTTTAAATAATTGGCATGGCACTCAGAGCCTGTGTATGGACTAAATTGAAAAAATAAAATAAATAAAAATATGCATGGGCTCTGGTGGAGGAACAATTACTGCTGCTTCCAGACTGAGTTCTTTCAGAAACTTCCAAGCAAGAGAACTCCCCCTCCAATGACTGCAGAGGGCATACAGAAAGGATGAATTTGACACAAGCTCACCAGACAGACAGCATGTGTCTACAGTATCTTTAATTCAAATGCTGTACCAATAAAAAGTATATTTACCAATAGGAGGAGATAGGTCTCTACTGGTTTCATTTGGGATTGTAATCACCTGTTCTTCCCCCTCAGCCTTGCAGCAAATGGTTCCTACCTGCTTGTACTTGGCGGGAAGGCTCCACCCACAGGCCTGTAATCGACCATCATCATTCCGCACGTGCTCTCGGACCTGGCGGTACTGCTCGCGCTTCTGTTCACGACGTGTGGATGATGTACAGTCACTGAGGAGAGAAGCAACAGTGTTACTTCTCAATCTATGGTTAAAAACAGAGGCAGAGGGTCAAGGAAGCATTGTCATGGCAGGTGGAAGAGAAGCAGTCAGAGGTCAAATAATACAAAGTAGGAAATAAAAGTGTCTTTGACAAGAGAAAAGGAGGAGCAGGAAACAAGAGAGATGGACCCAGGGAAGCCCTAATCTCTAGCTCCTTTCCATCTAGGTCCTTGGGAGCACTCCTAGAACCCTTCAGAGATGGAGAACCAGCTTTCTTGGAGACAAACATTCATGGGAGACCCTATGATTATCAGGTTATGTTCCTTTGCATTTTACTGACCCCATGACCTCAGCTGGAAGATATTCCAAGTCTCTCCTTCTTTCATTCCAATCAACTGTTTAATCTTTTCCACATTTTAAAACCCTCTCTGTTGGCTTGCTCAGATTGTGAGCAATTCCTTTGAAACTGCAGAACAAGTGGCCACCAAGTAGGGGGTGTAACCAGGGCCTAATTTCCAGTTAGGCACAGTAGGCACATGCCTAGGGGTACTGGTGCTCTAGGGGCATTTAAAAGTCAAAAGTGGGTTAAAAGTTAAAAAATTTAATACATACAGCTCCCTTGTGGGCAGCAAGGCTCCTGGCATGGGTTGGTGGCTGCCCAGCCTGTGGGGCTGGAGCAGGTGAGTGTCTGAGTCAGCCCGCCAGGTGGAGCTGAGCTGCAGCTGGGCAGGGCGGCTGCTGAAGTTGGTGGGGAGTGTTCCAGTCCCTTCCCAGTCTTGGCCGCCCCACTGCCTCCGCCTCATGCTGGGAAGGGAAAGAGAGGGCGGGGCCTGCACCCCATTCACTTGCACAGGCAGAGCCGTGGGAAGAGGCACAGTACCACACTTGCACCTCGCCTGGGGCGGATGGGCTGCTTCCTGCCTCGGGCTGGGAGCATCATGCGTGCTGGAAGATCTCATGCCTTCCTGGAGAGGCTATGTTTATATTTTGCTTTGTTTAATTTCTTATGGAAAACATGAAGGGAAGCTATAGGCAGGGGGTCGGCTCTGAAGAGTCTGTGCCTAGAGGCATGTAAGGTGTAAATCTGGCCCTGGGTGCAGAAGTGACATGTCTTCATCTCCAGTTCAGAGGCCAAGAACATCGCCTCCATGATGCTCCCAGTTCCAGCTGCGGTGAGGNAGGAACGATTAATCTGAACAGAAAGCATAACTGTTACATTCCTTAAAAAAAAAACACCTTAAATGTTAACATACACTAAAATAACTTTGTGCTATGCTTCTAATATGCCACTCCTACCACACACAAATGTAACAATCAGTTCTAAACAGATGTTTAGTAGAAAAAGTAACTGAAAAAGAGAAATTAAAAGTTTCTGGAAGAAGAATATGTTTTGAAAGATGGTAGAGATGCTGTGTTTTTGTTTCCTGATTTAAAACTACAAAATATTATTCCTTGTTTACATTCTCAAGAAGGTATAGTCATGCCTAGTTTTCATTGAATGGAATTTTAGATTTTATATAGATAGATAGATGAAAGTTGTGTTAAAATGGAGTTTAGTTAGACTAAAACTGACCTTGTAATATTTATATAGTTGGAATAAATTTATGTCTGTATAGGGTGAGACATTGCACAGTGAACTGTTTCAGCCTAAGATGATGTAATATTACACATATAGGTCTAATAATGCTAAGGACTGTAGTATGATTGTCTTGTATGGTAGCACTGTCTTTTGCATGGAACTGCATAGCAAAGAATTCCAAAGAAACAGGATCGGGGCAGGGGAAATAAAAGAACCAGTTTCAGTAACCTCTGGGTTCTTTCAGGGCAGTCTTGCAGAAGCTAGAAAATTATTATTTCAAGCTGTGAAATTACTGGTTTGTGCTTTGTTTGGAGGAACACGTCTTTGGGTGCTAGCTAAAGAGCAGCAGGTACATTAGCTTTGTAGGACATTTTAGGACACTATGTCTACTGCAGAGACAGTTCCCTGGCTGTGGTTTGACATGTAGACAGAGTATTAAAAAGATGAAAATGGCAGGCTTTGTCAAAATGTTTTTCTTGCATGTTGCCTTCCGTGAAATTCTAAAGTGGATAAAGTGATGAAATCAGTTTTTGAGGAAAAAAACCCATCTGAAGATAGTTTTAATTAAGATACATTATAGCTCAAAGATACCTCATCATGGAATAAGGATTACAAATTCAAATTCTATAGTATGAGACAATATAGTCATGTAATGTTTAAGAAAAGTTTTGTAAATGAGTTCCAGTAGTTCATGGATTAGGGACTCAATCTTATGGAGCTCCAGGGGCCTCTCTATAGGTTAATCTTTCTATCTACCCAATGGGACTCCGTGCTCAGTCTAGAAGATACCATCAGAGATACTTAGTTTTGAGGTTCTCAAACTGTGAATTCATGTCTCCAGAGATAACATGCTTGTTAACAGCAGAAATGTTTTTAAATAAATAAATAATATATAGAGGTGAGAAATAACAGACCTCAACCCCATTGTCCCTCTGCAAATTTGTGTACAGAGTCAATCCCTCGCCTCTCCCTAAAAGTGCAAAGTTTCAAAAAGTTCAGTGAATAGAAGATCGTTGGGGGCGGAATAGATCAGGACAAGAAGAAGTCGTCTGGAGATAAATGTGAGAAGGGAAGCACAGGCAATAGAACCAAAAGTGAAACTGTTTGAGAAGCATATTCCAGAAGGCTTGAGGTCTTTCTGAATGTAGCCTTCATTGATTTGAGATCTACCATACCATTCTCTCACTAGAAGGGAAAACCTATAATGACAGCAGGGCATAAAAGAGACCCAGTTTGGGAATATTTTAATTAAATAATGAAATACCCCTCTACCTGTGGGTAAGCCAGGCATGCGTGCAAAATGCAAACAGTGCAACAAAGAAATGCAGGGCCTGGTTTCCCAAATGAAACAATATCATGAGAAGTGTTCCTTCTCAGGAGGAAGCTGCGTTGAAGATGATGAAAAGAACACGTCTGAACATGTAGGATCTTCTATTCTACGGTATTATCAATTTAGATGCAGTTGTGATAAAAAAAATAAATAGCTGAAATAGGCAGAACTTCCTTTTACAATTTCATCTTTAAAGTAGTACTGAGTGTCAGTGAATGAATGAGTAATACTAAATGAGCAGTATGGTAATAATAATTAAATAACTGCACTGACTTATTTTATTTAGAAGAATCCATCCTCAACGTACAGGATTCTGAAGACTGTCCACCTTCGAGATCACCATCATTTTCTATAGTTTCAGAGTTATCTGCCAAGGATAGTGTTTCAGTCACATCAGGTATGTCACATAGTCTCAGTATATTACCTTTAGCAAAAAACCCTCCATCATCCAGAAACCATAGATAAATTTGTGAAAAGAACCAGCAGATTAAAAAAAGAGGTAACCGATGAAAAAATTGCCCAGTTTGTTTTTGCAACAAAATCTCCTTTCCGTATGATTGAGAACCCAAACTTCATTAACATGGTTCAGTCATTAAGACCAGGATACAGTCCACCCAAGAGAGCCGATGTCGCAGGCAAATTGTTGGATAAAGTGTATGAAAAAGAATTGGCAGCTGTAGAAAAGGTCTGGGAGATAAAACATTTTAATCTGGTCTTGATGGAGTGGAGCCAATATACCCACAATGATCCTGCTGTATTGTGCTTGTGTGAGACAGAAGAAGGGGAATGCTTTCTTGCATGAAACATTGGGATACATCATGGAAATGCACAACAACAGAATACTTACAAGAAGTAGCAGTAAAAGGCTATAACAAACTGTGAAAAAAATTCAAAATGTTTAGTATGCGCTTGGTCACAAGACCAATGCTGCAAATGTGTCCAAGATGAGAAAGAAAATTATATAGAAAGAGAGCGAAGAGATCACTAAGCTAATAACACATGGTGACGAGTGCCATTTGATGCACCTCCTAGCCAAGACTTCAGTGTTCCAGAAATGAGGCTAACAGCTGTTGTGAAATATGGAAAAATACTCCGTAAAACACTCTTGCACGCAGACTTGTCTGAAAAAAGTGGGGAGACCAAGCTAACTTCGCCACTAGACGATGTTCGTGATTGGAAACTACAGTAGTGCGACTGTTTTAGCACTTAATCAAGAACTGGCCTATCTGATGACAGTTGTGAACAAAAATCGTGAAAATATAGATGGCACTGTCACAGCAAACGTTCCAACATTGGCTTAGAGAGAGATGTTGAACACATGTAAGTGTCCCTGAAGCCTATTCTCTGTAGCCCTTGAACAAAATGGCAGGAAATCGCTGTTTTTAATTGCTCATGCTGTTGGAAGAATTCGGAAGGAACTCAGTGAGAATCCTATAAAAAGAGGAACATGACAATGACCAGAGTAAATTACAAGCATTAAAAGAAAACTTTGAATGGGAAAGCTACTTATCTCCAGTTTATTTTCTCTTGCAACATATTCTCTAATACTCAGTACAGTCAATCTAACTCTGAAGGAAGAGGAGCTTGGCTGATAATGTGCACATCCGAGGCATCTCCATCATCCACATCCCAACTATAATAAACTTCAGGTAAGGGTGAACCCATGTCAAGAAATAGATATGTTGCTGAGATGTTTAAAGAAGAAATCACACTAGTTGAACTTGTGGAACGTCACTTACCAGCACTTTGATCAGAGGGAAGTGATAATCTCACTTTTAACAGCAGTAGCTTCTTCTGATGGCGTTAGAAAGAATATTTTCTTCCTTTGGATAATTCATTCCAAAGCTGAGAAATCGTTGGGATCTGAAAAAAGCAGGAAGTTGTTTATTCTTTTCCAGATTTATGAACAAAACGCGAAAATGAAGCGTGAAATGACTGAGTTAGCCTGCAGAGCCAAAATATTATAAGTTTCTCATGTTGACCTGGATGACATAGTCCAATTTAAATTTTTAATATTTATACTAATTTAGTTAAAATAATTTTAACAAAAACACTGATTTAAAAACTTAATGTTTAAAATTAAAAAATTCATATGCTGTTTTGTTATATTATATGTTTGCTGTTGAAGAAAAATCCACATACTAATGTGTTGTTTTAGTTAAATAAAACAATTTAAAGGCTGTCTGTTATGTTCTCCTCTCCTAATCAATACATGGCAAGAAATCTCTCAAATATTAATGATTAACCTGTTGAATTGGGAAATAGTTCACCTCCAATGACTTCACAAAATATCTCTTCAATTACCTTTTTGGTAAATGAAATAACAAACAATCATTCATTTTCTGATATAGCAGTAAAACTATCTGAAAAGTTTTCACAAAATAAATCACTTTAAAATGTATAGTGCTGTACTTCTAAAAATGAAATCTACATCAATCTCTGAGTTGTGAAGCAATATGTATTGAAAGGTTATACCACCAACAAGAATGCACTTTATGTACGAAATCATGATTTCAATTTCCTGATATTCGAATTAAACTCAAATTTAAATCAATTTGATTTAAATCAAATCCACCTTGGTGGTCACCCTCTCCTATGGGTCTCCCCTTAGACAGCATATCAGGCTGTTTACTAAAGCCCAAATTGTGATTTTAATTTCACAGATGTAAATCTGGGAAATTCCACTGACTCCAGTGGAGTTACTCCTGATTTACACTGGCATAACAGGGCAAAATTTGGCCTTTGGCTATATTTTACTAATAACAAAGGCTATTTGAACATCAGTTCCAACTCTCAATGGGTTGTTTTTATCATTCCAACGTACAAACAAGAGCAGCAAAGGAACATTCTGGACAGCATGAAACTAACAGGAATCTATAGCACAGAGAAGGGGTTCTCAAACTTCATTGCACCGCTACCCGCTTCTGACGGGGCTATAGCGTGAGCCCCGCCATCCCAGATGACGGTGAAGCTCAGGCTTCAGCTTCAGCCACAGGTTCCAACAAGTCTAATGCTGGCCCTGGCGATCTCATTAAAATGGGGTTGCGATCCACTTTGGGGTCCACAGTATGAGAACCACTGACATAGACCTTCACAGTCTAGAGAGAACCTCTGCCATTCCTGATCCAGTGCACTTCCAACAGATCCCTTGTAAAGCTGCACAGGGAACAGCACTCTACTGTCACATAATCCAAACTCCTTCCACAGAACACAACAACTCAAAAACTAAAAGCAGAAAATCATAGACCACATGCAATATAAACAAAGAATTAAAAGTCCATTGTAGCAGAGGGTGCAGTTCTGCAGCAGCAACAGCTGAGTGTCCCTCTTCCAGCACTCTGAGTGTTAAAATCAAATATTGTAGCCTGGGCAGTGCTGCTGAGAAAGCACCCAGGAGTCTCCAGTTGAGCCCTGGAAGGGACAGAGGAAAGAGGCTGCTGGTGGAGTCCCCAGTATCTGTACCAAAACCCTTCCTCATCCTCCCACATAGCCAGTGCAGACAATAGTGTTCAGGACTTGTTCCAGACCTGGTGGGCAACTGAATCACAGCAGGGCCACTTTGTTCCTGGCTCATCTAGGTGAAATCTCATCATGACCTACGGAGCACAAGATAAAACCAGAGATCTCACATTTGGGAAGACAGAGAGTGTACAGCTAATCTGCTGAGCCTGCCCCTGGGAAAAGTGAGAGGTGAAAGGTCAGGTGGATATACACAAGAGCCTGGCAAAATTCTACAGCTAAGTATAGAGTTAAACATCATCCTTAACAAGTAACACAGGCAGGATCCATCTTCTTCATGAAACTGATTAATGTCACATATGAGCCACAGTCCTCTAAGGAAAAGGGCCATTTTAAAACAATTTGGTTGCTACTTGGCTGATCTGCAGAGGGATCTAGCTTTGCACATAGCAGGTGACTCACTCTTCTGGGAAGAATTCGAGGGTGCGGCTGCCAGAAGAGATCTGGCACATGGTATGACTGCGGCGTTGGCTGAACCCAGCTGTTGTTGGAGACTTATAGTGGATGTTCACCGATGGGTAGTTCCTCTTCACAGGTGGGGGACTGGAGGAAGAGCTGAACAGGCGACTAAAGCTGGGAATGGAGAGAAGCCAACAAATAAGGAAAGAGAAGAGCAGAAGGACAATCTGCAACACAGATTCAAAATACGGAAGAAACAAGCACAAGAACAGAAGTCCTGAAAATTCTTCCATGGAATTGCCCAGGTTTGAGTTCAGTGATCATTAGCACTAGAGATGGGCTTATGTCTGTGTTTGATTTCACCAGTGGAGGCTACCCTGTTCTGAATCAGTTCTATTATGATTACTGTCCCTTGCTGTAAACTGATTCTGAGTACACGTGAGAGAGTCCATTCCACCTCTCCAGTCTCAGATGTAAGTAATCTCCACAGGATTTGTAAAACAAAAGCTATCTGTAGTTTAGATCTGATTTCTGTTTTGCCTGGACCAATGATGTTTTTAGGATAGAGTGGTTCAGAAAACAGCTTGAATTTTTGGCTCATCTCTACTGAGATTCTGCTTCTCATGCTATCAGGCTGGTGCCTAAAATAGTAACAGCAACACTATCCTCTTTTTAGTCTGCACAGACCATCCAGTAACTTACAATTGCCAAATGGTGGACTTCTTCTTCTCCTGGACAGATGGGTGCTCCCTGGAAGCTCTGAGGACAAATGTTTCAGACAACCATTAATTTCAGCATCAGACCAAGGAGATGTCTCCATTTATACCCAGCTTCAAGCCAGCTGGTTGGCTCCAGCTGCAAAGAGGGGAGGGGGCAGACTTGGAGTCCTCCATTCAAGAATTTATTCTGGCAACAAGATTGAAAGGATGCTATGAACAAAAGGATTTGAGGTATAGCCATCTCCAGTAATGAAAGGAGACTGGAGTAGATTGTGTCTCTATGTGTGTATGATGTGAAAACAAATGCTGTCAATTTAAAGTGGTACCAGTGGTATCAGCTCAAATCACTACCAGGGCCACAGTCAGCTGCAGCCACAGAGATTCATTAATCAGGGGCTATCTTTACTCCTCATGTTATACTTTCTCATGCTACTTTCAGGTTACATGTCACTTTCCCATGTTATAAGGCACATATGGGGAACTCTGCAAGATTCATCTTAGCCAGCAGGACCAACCCTAAACACAACCACCTAGGGCCTCCATGTAACCTTGACAACTTACACCCTCATTCTCAGCCCCAGCCCCAGCTACAGGAACCAGAAGAGCAGGTTTTAAGCATCAGAGACCCTGCTATGTTCTGAGAACTTTCAGCAACTCACAAACTAATTTTTTTATTTGGGCCCCACAAATTGTAAGGTCCAACCTACAGGCCAAACATGTGACCAGATTGTGCCCCCTGCCCCGCATTGTACAGGAACTCCCAGCCTCACCTGATCATCTCTGTCCACCTGACAGCTTCCTGTAGCTCCATTAGTCTCTCTTTGTACTGGTTGCGCTCCATCAGTACACGGGCCATCTCTACACGGGTAAAGCGGCGGCGCTGGGCTATGGGAATGTTGTCCTGCAGGGGGGAGGAGCACTGCTTCAGCCAACAAGAAATGGAAGGGGGGTGAGATTAGTAAAGAGGAAGTCAGGAGATGAAAGACACAATTGTCAGTTGTCTGTCTATCTTGATTAATGTTTCCCCTCCCACCTGAGGCTCTAGCTGTAGCCAAATGGCTTCTGCAGCAGTTTGAGGACAAAAATCAGGGAGCACCATGTAGCAGCATTTGTTCATGAGGGTGGGAAGAGATGGGAGGCATCCTGCTCATTTTCAATAAGAAGAGAAAATGATAGGGCAGGGGGAACTGCTGCAAATGATCACCAAGGAAAATGCTTTCCCTGGTCACCTGGCATGACTGCACTCACCTGCTCCCTCTCTCAGAGTCTGGCTGATTCTCTGGGGAGGATGCCAAGGAGGCACTTCCTCCCACTAACCACTGTGCAGCATGGGGAAAAGGACATGGTCAAAATTCCCACATGCAGTACTTCCCCAGCTAACCAGTGCTAAAGGCTAAAAGTTAGGATGGAGCACAACAAGCATTTTGGGTTAGAACGTGTGCTCAGCTACCAGGACCAGGAAGGAAAAGCCATTTGTAAGGGGGGGATAGAACGCTGCGCATGATTCACTAGACACAGACATGGGAGAGACTTGGGCACATAGTCCTTGCACTCAAAGAGCTTCCTAGCACTAGGCTTTTACAGGCTGAAATATACTAAGTGGTTCTAGTGGCTCAACCCTCAAAATCTAAAATTCCAATGTTCTTAGTAGTTACCTGTCAAGTTAAAAAAATGAGTCACTGAAAATGCAAGGTGCATGCAATTACTGACGTTTGAAAAACAAGAGCATTTCTGTGGGGCTCAGCAGAATTTCCTGCCATATGGAGATCATTCAGGTAAGATGTCCAGCAAGTCACAAGCGCAGGGCTCAAGCTGGTTAGTTCCTCTCTACCAACTCCCAGTAAGAAAAGGTTACTGACTGTAACTTGTTCTTCAAGATATGATGCAGATGTGTATTCCACTGACAGCCAGCACACCAAAGCCAGAGCCTGCCTAGCAGTACCTGTAGAGGGGTGGCGCTCGTGGCTGTGGCTCCTGGGGCCCCGGCTATATGAGGCAGCACTGCCCTGACCTCCCTCAATTACTTTGCATCGAAATCCCATGAGAGGAGACTCTGATGCACAGGGGATGGACGGTGGGTCATGGAACACACATCTCCATCACACCTTGAAGCACCACAATTACAGTAAGTAACCCATTTCTTCTTCGAGTAGATGCAGATATGTATTCTGCTTAAGTGACTCATGAGCAGTACCCCAATCCGGAGGCAGGGCTCTGAGTCTACTGAAATAAAGATCATAGGATCACGCTTCTGTGGCTTGTGCTTGCTCTGGAAGATATTGTAATAGCACAGGGGTCCATAAACGCATGTATGGATGAGAACATGGAGGCCCTGCAAATGTCCAGTATGGAAATGTCACTGAGGAACACTATCAGTGTCGCTTGCATTCTCCTGGATGAGCCTGTATCTGCTGAGCAGGTGCAGCTGAAGTTCTCTCACATGCAGCCCTGATACAAGATTTTATCCATCTAGAGATGGGTTTTGCAGAGACTGCTTGCCCCTTCTTGCAGTCCGCATATGACACAAAGAGATGAGGCGAAACACAAAACCATTTAGTCCTGTCTAGATAAAAGGCTAGACATCGCCTGACCTCCAGAGTATGAAGGTGCTGTTCTTCCAGGGAAGAGTGCGGCTTAAGGAAAACACCACCTGATTCAGATGAAACAGAGACCACCTTGCATAAAAACTTTAGCTGTGGTCACAGTGTTACCTTATCCTTGGAGAACGGAGTGTCACCATGGCATTGGAAAAAACTGACTTCCCTTGAATCGGGAGATGGAAAGCTGATATTGCTGCCAAATGCACTCTCAGTGAACTGAGCGCAGGCCCGATTTCTGAAAATGTAACAGGTTCTCCACGATGTCCTGGATGGAAGCCTCTGTCAGTTGGATCCCATGGGCCAAGAATCCCAACAAGAACTATTTCCATTTTGCTAAGTAGGTCATCCTAGTGGAGGATTTCCTTCTGTTGAGTAGGACTTCTTGGACAGCATCCAAGCACTGATCTTCCTCTTCATTTAGCCATGACGTGCAGGGAGCTGATCACAGGATGGAGGGTGCAGCTGTGGTTCTGAGCAAGCAGGTCGGGATGGATAGGAAGCAATATGGGAGGTTGAATTGACAGAGCAAGGAGATCTGAGAACCAGCACTGTCTCAGCCATGCTGGAACAAGGATGAGCTTGGCCCACATTGCTCTGAGCTTGAGGATGACCTGAGGAATGACTGGAATAGGTGGAAAGCATACAGAGGAGTCAATCACCAGCTGCAGTGGAAGATGTTGGAGGGAGCCTGGGTGGAGGCCACGTCGAGAGCAGAATAGCCAACACTTCCTGTTTTTCTTCATCAAAAAATGGTTGATCCTGGGGATACCCCATGTTTCAAAGACAACCCAGAGAACACTCTCCTTCAGAGACCACTCATGGCTCAGGGAGAAAACCCTGCTGAGATGGTCCATAAAGATGATTATGCTCCCCTGACAAATGCGTTGCTACTGGAGTGATGTCTCCTTCAATGCAAAATTGCCACAGGTTGATTGCCTCCAGGCAGAGTAACTTGGAACGTGCCCCCCATGCTTGTTCACATTGTACATTGCAGTGGTATTGCTGGGCAGTATGTGAACCACTGTGTGTTTGCTTTGGTCTCAGAAGGTACAACATGCATTGTGGATGGCCCAAAGTTCCAACATATTGATATGGAGTGAGGCTTCCTGTTCCGACCACAGGCCCTGCACCCTCAACGAGTCCAGATATGTTCCTCAACCCAGAAGGGAACTGTCGGTAACAACAGACTTGGTCGGGGAGAGCCTCACAATGGGGACTCCTTGGCACATGTTGCGAGGGTACTTCCACCAGTGCAAGGAGTCCAGGACTGGTGGAGGAAGATGAAGCAACCTGATCAGAGAATGCAAGGCAGGGCAGTAGACCATCCTGAGCCACATCTGAAGAGGGCGAAGGCACAGCCTGGTGAACTGGACCACTTGCATGCAAGAGGACATATGGCCCAACAGGGTCAGACATACATGGACTATCATGAAAGGCTGAGATTGCACACTGAGGTAGAGCTGTTTAATTGCCTCAGTTGGTCGGCAAGAATGCCCTCATCCTCGCGTAATCTAACAGGGTCCTGATGAACTTGATTTTTTGAGTGGGAGCCAAGGTTGACTTTGCAGTGTTTAAAATGAGTCCCAGACGGTTAAGCAAACGCAACATGGTGTCAACGTGGGCAAGAACCTCCTCTCTGGAGCTGCCCTTCAGCAACCAGTCATCAAGGTATGGGAACTCCCTTCCTCCCTTGCATCTGACAAAGTGGGTGTTCACTCACGAAAGCTCATGCTCCAAAATATCTGTTAGTCTATAAGGTGCCACAAGATTCTTTGCTGCTTTCTCCTGAGATATGCCATGACCATCGTCATGCATTGGTAAAGACTCAGGGGCCAGAAGAGAGCCTGAATGGAAGAACCATACAGTGAAAGTGACATTTTCCTATCACAAAACGCAGAAACTTCTTGTGGTTCAATAGAATTGCCACATGAAAGTAACTGCCCTGAAGGTCCAGAGCAGTGAACCAGTTGTTCTGTGACAGTGCGGGGAAGACAGCCGATAGAATGGCCATGCAGAATCTCATGTACTTGATGAATTTGTTGAGGCCACAAAGGTTGAGAATCCTGCCTTGAATTTCTGTATCACGAAGTACTGGAAGCAAAAACTGTGCCCCCAGTGTTCCGGTAGAACCTCCTCCACAACTCCTGTCTTCAACAGAGAGCTGACCTGTTTGATGAGGTGGTGAGAGAGGTCCCTGCAGAGGACAGGGAAGGAATGTGGGAAGGGGGCATGGAGGTGAACTGGATTGCATAGCCTATCCAATACTGTCTAGGACCCAGCTGCTGGAGGTAATCAAGTCCCAAGCATTGTAAATGGGGATGGAAAGGGCAGGGTAGTGACTGGACCAATGCACTGGACTAAGGAATCAAAAGCCTGTACTGAGGGAGGATACGAGGACTGTCTGAAGCCTGAGCCCAACTGCTTCCTCTTGGGGGCTCTATCCCTCTTTCCAGGGTAGTCCTGCTGTTTCAGAGGGAAAGGAGTGCTGTGGACGATACTGTTGCTGTTGCTGCACCCCATAGTGGCATCTTTGCGCAGACGGCACGTACACTCCCAAGAACTTCAAAGCAGTCATGGAATTCTTGAAGGAGTGCAAAGTATCATCAGTCTTGTCTGAGAACAAGAAGTGGCAGTCAAAGGGTAAGTCCTCGATGGTTTACTGGACGTCCAGAGCAGTCCCAGGTTTTGCAGCCAGGAAGTCTTCTCTCATAGTTACTGCTGAGGCCATGACCCTGCCCTAGATGTCTGCACCATCAAGGGCAGACTGCGGGGAAGTTCTGGCCACCAAACAGCCTTCCACAATGAATGCCCAGAACTTCTCACATGAGGCCTCAGGCAACTAGTCCTTGAATTTAGCCATGGCTGACCAATTGACGAAATCAGACTTGCCCAGCAAAAACTGTTGATTGGCGATCCTCATCTGTAGGAACAATGAGGTATAGATCTTCCTGCCCAGAAGATCCACAGCTTGGAGTCTCTGTCCTTGTGGGTAAACTTGAACCTACCCTGCTGGGCCCTGTCATTTACCCCATTATGACCAGGGAATTTGGGGCTGTGTGGAAATAAAACTCCTCAAATCTCTGCATGGGAACCAAGTAGTGCTTTTCCATGCACTTAGCCACCAGCCGTACTGAGGCCAGTATACTCCACAGGGCTCTCAGTTCAAGGAGCACATCACTGATCGAGAGGGCAACTCTCCTGGGGATGGCAGGCTTAAAATGTCCACCAATTTGTGCGTGTTCTCGTGGAGAAACTCCACCTAGATGCCCAGGGATGTGGCTACATAAAGCAAAAGGTCCTGATACACCTTAAAGTCATCCAGAATAGAAGGGGAGGATGAACCCGTCAGCACAGCATCATCCGGCAATGAGGACAGAGGTCTCAGCTGAGCCAAAACCGGCTCTCACTCCCAGGAAGATGTACCCATGATGGAGGACTCTGGCAGCTCCGCAGGGAGGAAGACCACTGCTGCCTGGGCCTGTTGCTCATTCAAAGCCACCACCATCGATCTGGCGGGTGACTTTAGCTTTGAACTTGATGAAGAGCAGGATCTCCATGAACTAGGAGTGTCCCACTGTATATGGATAGGGCATTGGAGGCCACGGATATGGATAGGGCATTGGAGGCCAGTAGGAGCCAGGCGAGGGATCTCCATCTTGACCACAGGGCACATGCCAATCCTGGAAGCCATACAGGTCCACTGGTGGCCCCTGGAATTTATCGGGTGATGCAGAGTGCGAGGATGATGACTCCGACTCTGAATCAGAGCCCTGGGATCTCAGCAACATGGGCGGAGTGATGCCCAAGGAAGCTATTAGGCAGTTCAATTCATCTGTTGCCCAGAACAAGGTGGGAATCAACACCTCCAATGAAGGCAGTACCACTGTTATGCAGCATGCCAGTGCCACAGGCAGTGTTGGTCCCAGCACAAATAGCTGTATCGAAGTACTCGAATGTGTCAGTGTTAAGGGCAGTGAGAGGTGCCATGGAAACACCTGCAGCATTAAGTGCAGCGGGACTGAAGACCGCACTGATTCCAGTACCAGCTACATGCCCTTTATGGGGAGGGGATCATCTAGGTATGGTTCCGAGGGGCACGAAGATTCATCGGCATGCTCCACTGGAGGGACTGCTGAAGGAAGGAGTCTTGGAAAGTCCTGGACCAACAGTGAGGATGAAACGGAAAGGCAGGTCTTCTGCAGCCTGATACATTGACACAGTGGCTAATCAGTACCGGCATTGCCCTCGTTGGTACCAGACTAAACAGACGCCCAGAGGCTGGAACCAGAGACAATGGTATCAAGGTTCTGCCCTTTCCACTTGGTACCAGGGAAGGATCAGAGGTACCCTCATCATCCTGTGAGCTGGAGCCAGTCCACACTTTTCCTGGGGGAGGCAGAGGAGTCACCCCATGACCTGGAGCAATCCCAATTGGTCTTATGAGACCTCTTCCTTAGCACTGATGACAGAGAACAGCTCCTCCATCTCCTGGGAGAGGCAGCAGTGCTCTCTGAGTCCGAGGGTGATGTTCAGTCCAAGGAGGCCTTGGTACTGGATCAGGCTGCATGGCCTGTTCAAGCAGGAGCTGCTTGATGCAAAGGTCCCGCGCCACCTGAGTCCAATTCTTGAACGATTTACAAAATCAAATAACACTCTTTAAGGTGGGGCTTGCTGAGACAAAGCAGGCACTGCATGTGAGGTTGCTGTTGGAAATTGCCCCTCCACACCAAGGACAGTGTTTAAACCCCAGTGAGTGCATTACCAGGGGACACTATCTATTAACTACCACTAACTAACTATCTATATACAATAAACTAGGCTAAGATTAAATGTGAGGTTGGGAATCTACAACCACACAGAGCTCTGACTTCAGCCATGGGCGGTGAGAAGGAACTGAAGGTGGTCAGGGCAGCACTGCCTCACAAAGCCAGGAGAGGGACCATGAGTACAGTAACTCCTCACTTAACATTGTAGTTATGATCCTGAAAAATGTAACTTAAACTGAAACGATGTTAAACTAATCCAATTTTCCCACAAGATTTCATGTAAATGCGGGGGGTTAGGTTCCGAGGAAATTTTTTGGGGGCAGACAAAAGGCATTATATACTGTACAGTACTGTACTGTGGTTAGGGGGTGCTCCAGCTTATCCCACACAGGCACAGCTCACTGCAGGCAAGGATGCTAGGAAGCACCTTGCATAGCAGCAACAGCAGCTTCCCCTAGAAGAACAGGCACCGACTTTGCTGGGGGATGCTTCAGGCCCACCTCTTCCTGTTCCCACTCCACTCCAGGCCCACCTCTTCCCTCCCCCACTCCACCTCCTTTCTGGAGCAGCCACATTCCTGCTCTTCCCCCGCCCTCCCAGAAAATCCTAAGCACCACCAAACAGCTGTTTGATGGCGGGAGAAGTGCTGGGAGAGAAGGGGAGGAGGCGGAGAACAGGAATTTGTGCAATGCTCCCTTGTAAAGTTGCTGCTCTTCCACAGAATCTTACAAGCAGTGGACAGAGCAGGCAGCCAAACGACATTATAAGGGAGCACTGCACAACTTTAAACAAGCATGTTCCCTAATGGAGCAGCAACGTAACTTTGAAACAATGTTAAGCAGGAGGATGTTAAGTTAGAAGTTACTGTACTCTAAGGGTAATGCTAGGCAAAGGTCTCCAACTCCAGCTTCAGCTTGTTGGGTGAACATACCTAAATGGTGTACACATCTGCATCTACTCAAAGAAGAATCTCAATGTCTCCATTTGTAAAATGGCCGAGGCCCCCATTCCCTGCCAACAACCTTCCATCTGACTCCCTGAGGAGGATAACATAAGTAGGCCTTCTTTTAGTATAGGCAAGTATGGCTGTTGTGGGCTTGTGTATCTGCATATGGACCAGAAAAGGGAAAAAGATCTTATATGCTACACTCCCCTCAGGGGAAGGGAAATGAGAGCAATGCATGATAAGTAGCAAAGATCTCCATGACAACTGGGGGAAAAGGCTGCCTACAGGAAACCTTAAATATGTTGGAATCATGCTACCAGGAAGCAGCACTGGGTTTTGTCCATAATTGTTGATATCTCCATTTCAGCCCAAAAGGCTGATGTAGGTCTTTTGGATGGTGCAGCACTACACCAAACTGGGCTAGTGGAAACGAGCAGGCTAAAGCCCTACTTTCTTCTCCTTGAAGTTCACTCCTCTGAGGGGCAGACAGAGGAAGTATGTAAGTGAAGAGGAAATTACTATTAAAAATCTAGTGGGAGTTGCATTTTATTTTATTAAAACACAGGTCTGTTAGCACAGCTCAGCCCAAAAAAGAACCCTTCATCCAGCATTCATAGGAATGATTTGCAAACTTGCCATGAACTCTAAGCTTTCAATAGGCTAAATTCATCTCTGGTATAACTCCAGTTAAGTCAATGGAATTACACTAGTGATTAATTTGGCCCAATACTTTTCAGCCAATAAAAACAGAATGTCTTTTCTGTGTGCTAGCCAGGAGGGAGAAGGTGGATCAGATTTCCTGTCACATAAGAGGTGATATTTCCAGGTGGTATTTCTATCATTCCCTAGGTTGTCTGGTTTTTGGCTAGGTTGAAAAACTGGAAATTCTTAATCTTAGCAAAAAACACCCAAAGAAATGACCACAGAACCATTGGACAGGACAGAATGGAGTAGATAGCTGGTCCCCCTCCTCTGGCATCCTGCATCTGGAAGTGGCCAAAGCTAGATAGTTCAAAACAATTATGAAAAAAAGGAATGTAAAAAAAGTTTTCTGATTCAAAATTGGGAGAATGTAAAGCCATTAGGTTAAAATGGTTATTGCTATGGAACTGGCTAGAGTTTTCAGATAAGTGCAAGAGACACTGCATAAAATCCTTTCAGGCTACAAGGTAACTAACATCATCAAACAAGCTCATCTGTGCAAGCAATATGATAATGGACTCCAGCACAGATTGTCCAGTTAAACTGATTGCAATTTGAATAAAGAGGAAAATTAGATGCTATGGGAGGAACACACTGAAGAGGACATTATTCTAGCAATGCAGAACAGAGTACTGATATACTCTGAAACCACCTCTTTGAACAGCAGGCACCCTGAGGACATGATTTGCTTAGTCACTGAGAAGCGATTCTCCCTGCCAGCTTATGATTTGACATAAACAGAGGAAATCACATGCTGGACCCTATTGCTGGCAAAGTTCAGCAGTAACAACCCAGGGTTGGCCAGCTTTGCCCTCATCATCAACAAGGACAGAGTGATCTGTATCTCAGTGACTTTGAGCTACAATTCAGATAAAGTAATACAGAACAAGAATATTAACCCCCTCTCCCCCACAGGCATTTTAATAATGTAATATACCAATTCTGTACAGAGATAGCTGCTTACATCCTCCACCTCTTCTTTGGGTTCTCGTCGGGCAACGATCACTTCAGATTTCACTCTAGAAAACAAGAAGAAATAAACAAACCAGAAAATAATACGTTGGCAGCTGTTGCTGGATAGATTCTAAGTCACCCTTTGGAGAATTATACATAAAAGAGTATGAAAGTATAGAATATATTTACCAAGCCTCTTTCCCACTGTGACCTTGTGACAGATCCAGACCAGTGGGATACAGGTGTCTAGTAGAGGGCAAATATACTGGTCACTGGATGAGTAGTTTTCTGTCCCCTGAGTGACCAGAGCAGGGGCTGCACTAGAGTATTCAGGAACCTGCTAGAACCAGGGCTGCTTCCAGGGGTTTTGCTGCCCCAAGCAGCCAAATAAAAAAAAAAAAAAAGCCGCAACTGCGATCTGCGGCAATTCAGCAGGAGGTCGTTCGCTCAGAGCAGGAGTGAGGGACTTTCTGCTGAATTGCCGCTGAATCCCTGAAAGTGCCGCCCAGGTCAAGACTGGCCGCCCCAAGCACCTGCTTGATAAGCTGGTGCCTGGAGCTGGCCCTGGCTAGAACCAGTTAAGACAGGCAAGCTAATCAAGACACCTGGGGCCAATTAAGAACTTTCTAGAATTCATTATGGCAGGCAGGCTAACCAGGACACCTGGTTTAAAAAGGACCTCCCATCGGTTAGTAAGGGGAGCGTGAGAAGGCATGCTGCTGGAGGAGTGAAGAGTTCAAGCATGTTCGGGCTTCAGGAGGAAGATCCTGCACTGAGGATAAAGAAGGTGTTGGGAGGAGGCCATGGGGAACTAGTCTAGGGAGTTGTAGCTGTCACACAGCTGATACAGGGAACATTGTAGACTGCTGCTATCCATAGGGCCCTGGGCTGGAACCTGGTGTAGAGGGTGGGCCCAGGTTCCCCCCATCCCCCCAACTCCTGATTGGACACAGGAGGAGTTAACCTGGTCTGTGAGAAACAACAGAAGGGAAGGTCTAAATTGGAAAGGGATCTGGCCTGTTCTTGACCCACTAGGTGGGACACAGAGAATGCGGGGATTGTACTCAGTTTCCCCCATGCTTGCCAGTGATGAGGTTAGCTGAGTGGATGGCAAGTTTGAGCCACTAGCAAAAGTGGCCAAACTGAGGGCTACCATGAATCTCTGATGTAAGTAAATCCGCCAATAAGCACAGGACTCACCAAGGCTGAGGAGGAACTTTGCCACAGACCTGTACAAACAAGCCACCATGGGCCTGATTCTGACAGTCTTTCTCATGCTAAGTAGTACCTTAGGCCTGGTTTACACTATGATTTTAGGTCAAATTTAGCAGTGTACCTCAATTTAACCTTGCACTCATCCACACAACAAAGTCTTTTTTTTCAACTTAAAGGGCTGTTAAAATAAATTTCTTTTCAGCACTAATCCCCTCGTCGGGGGAGGAGTAATCGTCCTTGCCAGGTCGAATTTGGGGTAGTGTGGACGCAATTCAACGGTATTGGCCTCTGGGAGCTATCCCAGAGTGCTCCATTATGACAGCTCTGGACAGCGCTCTCAACTCAGATGCACTGGCCAGGTAGACAGGAAAAGCTCCACGAACTTTTGAATCTCATTTCCTGTTTGGCCAGTGTGGCAAGGTGCAAGTGAGTGCAGAACTCATCAGCAGAGATGACCATAATGCAGTCCTAGAATCACAAAAGAGCTCCACCATGGAGCTAACGGGAGGTATGGGATCTGATCGCTGTATGGGGAGATGAATCTGTGCTATCAGAACTCTGTTCCAGTAAACAAAATGCCAAAACATTTGAAAAAAATCTCCAAGGCCATGAAGGACAGAGGCTATAACAGGGACCCACAGCAGTGCCACGTGAAACTTAAGGAGCTCAGGCAAGCCTACAAAAAACAGAGAGGCAAACGGCCGCTCTGGGTCACAGCCCCAAACATGCCGCTTCTATGATAAGCTGCATGCCTTTCTAGGGGGTGCATCTACCAGTACCTCAACCCTGTGCTTTGACTCCGTCAATGGAGTAGGATGCAACACAGAGGCAGGTTTTCGGGACGAGGCAGATGAGGAGGAGGAGGTTGAAGATAGCTCACAGCAAGGAAGCGGAGAAACCGGTTTCCCCAACAGCCAGAATCTGTTTCTCCCCCTGGACCTGGAGCCAGTAACCCCTGAACCCACCCAAGGCAGGATTCTGGAAGCGGAAGGAGGAGAAGGGAACTCTGGTGAGTGTACCTTTGTAAATATTAGACATGGTTTAAAACCAAGCATGTTTAATTATTAATTTGCCCTGGCATTGGCGGCCAGTATAGCTACTGGAAAAGTCTGTTAACGTGTCTAGGGATGGAGTGGAAATCCTCCAGGGACATCTCCATAAAGCTTTCCTGGATGTACTCCCAAAGGCTTTGCAAAAGGTTTCTGGGGCGGGCAGCCTTATTCTGTCCTCCATAGTAGGGTTAGTTGGGTTTTTGCTGAACGTTAACCCAGAAACCGCAGCCCCTCCTTTTAAATTGCCAAACCATTTTAAATGGCCAACCCAACGGCCGCTTGGTATGGGAAATGTTGGCGCTGCTGTTTGAAACCATTCCCATGTTATAAAGGTTAAAGACACCAAAAGACTGTGGCTTACCATGGCTGCCTGCAAGCCAAACTCTGTTGCCCGGCCCTGCGTGAGTGATCTCTCACACCAAACCTGCAGGCCCTCAATCAGAGGCAAAATGCAACATTGTAACGAAAGCACATGTGCTATGTAACACAAGGTTAACAGCAAGGTTTACTGTGAAAGAGTGTACCCATTATTCAATAACATGTGTTTTATTGAACCAGCTGCATATGTTTCTCCTTCCCAGAGGCTAGCGAAGATTAGAAGGCAAAAAAAATGCACTCAGGATGAAATGTTCTCTGAGCTCGTGCTGTCTTCCCACACTGACAGAGCACAGCAGAATGCGTGGAGGCAGACAATGTCAGAATGCAGGAAAGCACAATATGAACATGAGGAGAGGTGGCGGGCTGAAGAGAGTAAGCAGCGGTCTGAAGATGATAAGTGGCATCAGCTTGCTGACAGAAGGCAGGAGTCAATGCTCAGGCTCTTGAGACGAATAGGTCTTCAGGGGTATGCTGAGCCTGCGGGAAAGGCAGCAGGAGCACCAGAACGGCGCACTACAGCCCCTGAGTAACAAACCGCCCTCCTCGCCCAAGTTCCATAGCCCCCACGCCAGCACCCAAGAATGCAAGTGGGGGGCCTGCGGCCATCCACACTCCACCCAGGATTGTCCCAGACAACAAAGGCTGGCTCTTCAATAAGTTTTAAAGTTTTAAGTGCAGCCTTGTCCTTCCTCCCCTCCCCCCCCGGGCTACTTTGGCAGTTATCCCTTATTGGTGATGAATATAAAGAATGCAGAAGTGAAGCAACAATGACTTATTGCCTCTGCAAGGGTGATCGAAGGAGGGAGGAGAGGGTGGAGCTTACAGAATGGAAGGACAACCAACATGGGGGGACATTAAGGAGAACAACAGACTTTGACACAGAGCCTGGCCAGTCATGAAACTGGTTTCAAAGCTTCTTGATGCGCATGCATCCTGCTGTACTCTTCGACGCATGTATGCTGGGCATAATCAGCGGCCAGGTGATTGCCTAACCTCCCACCCCACCATAAACGCTCCCTTACCTCACAGATATTGTGGAGTGCACAGCAAGCAGTAAAACAATGAGAAATTGTTTCGCTGAGGCTATCTAAGTCAGTAAACTGCACCAGCGCTCTTTTAAACGTCAATGCACATCTAGCCACCATTCTGCCACTTGCTCAGCCTATAGTTGAACAGCTCCTATACTGTCCAGTGCTGCTTGTATGGCTTCATAAGCCAGGCATTAGAGGGTAGGCTGGTCCCCAAGGAAACTGTCAGGCATTGTCAATATCCCAACGGATATTTTCTGGTCTGGGAAGAAAGTCCTTCCTGCAGCTTTTGAAACGCCCAAAGTTCTTGAGGATGTGACATCATGTACCTTCCCAGCCATCCACGTTGATGTTGGTAAAACATCCCTGTGATCACCGTGCTTGCGCACCATTGATAAAAGTACGCTTGCGGTTTATGTACTCGCTCTGGGCTCTGTGCCAAGCTAGGTATAAGTTCCATCATCGCCCCACCACAGAGGGAATCCAAGCAGCAAAGCAATCCACTATGACCTGCACATTTCCAGCGTCTACTACCCTTGAGTGTCAGCAGCCTTTGATGTGTGTTGGCTACTTGGATCACAGCCCCCCCAAGTAGATTGTGCACTCCAAATTGATCCCCACTGCCAGTAGCTGTCGCGTAGCAAGCCCACAGGGCTATCGCACTCGCTTCTCAACTGTGAGGTACTCATCTGTCATTTCTGCCCTCAGGCAGGGAAAGCAGTCACAAGTTCCATGAAACTTGCCTTTGCATGCCAAAAGTTTCGCATCACTGGACTGTCCCAGACCGAAAACAAGATGGCGTCCCACCAGTCTGTGCTGTTTCCGGCCCAGAATCGACGTTCCACGCGCATGAACATGCCCACATTAACACCATGATGTGCACATTACGGTACCTGTACTCATAATAGTCCGTCTCATAACTCGCATGCGCGCCATCGCCTCCGCGCCGTTTTACTTTGCAGGTTCGGTCGCACATGCTGCAGGATAATGCGTGTGTGGTTTACGGTGCTCATAATGCCGCGGTGACTGAGCAACTCCACTTCCCAGCTAATGGCTCGCGCGAAAAAAAGTGCGCAGAACGATTGTCTGCTGTGCTCTGACTGGAGGGAGGGGCGACTGATGACATGGCTTACAGGAATTAAAATCAACAAAGGGCGTGGCTTGCATCAAGAGAAACACAAACAACTTCTCACATAGAATGCCCCTCAAGGATTGAACTCAAAAACCTGGGTTAGAGCTGTTGATTCAGGAGGGAGGAGAGCAAATGAATACAAAACAAATGGTCTATTTCTTGTTTTGATCCACTCCATCTATCTTATACATCTGTAGGCTGCAGCAGACGGGCAGTACGACTGTCTATCATTGTCAATCTCCTGGCTGCACCAGAAGCTGGTCAGGACTGAGTCTCCAGGAGACAAAACTTAAAAGGAGAAGATCAGGCTAAGTTACTCCTTGTCGCCAGCACCCGACGACCCATCTGAGGTCGGCTAAAGAGCACCCAGAAATGAACGATGGCTACCAATCGAAACGCACCGTCTGCTGCCAAAAGGCAATGAGCTCTTGCTGGTAGCAATGCAGTGCACGTCTGCAGCACCAGGAGAAGTTACGGTGATGTGAACTGAGCAGCTCCATACTTTCCGTGGATACGTCGCACAGGTAGCCCAGGACAAAAACGGCCGAACGATGTCTGCCAATTGCGTTCATGGAGGCAGGGAGGGAGGGAGAGGGGGGCCTGATGACATGTACCCACAACCACCCGCGACACTGTTTTTGCCCCATCAGGCATTGGGATCTCAACTCAGAATTCCAATGGATGGCGGAGACTGTGGGAACTGTGGGATAGCTACCCACAGTGCAACGCTCCAGAAGTCAACACTAGCCTCAGTACTGCGGACGCAGTCCGCCGACTTAATGCACTTAGAGCATTTTGTGTGGGGACACATACTATCGACTGCATAAAAATGATTTCTAAAAAACCAACTTCTATAAATTTGACCTAATTTCGTAGTGTAGACGTACCCTTACTCTGTGAATAGTTCCACTGAAATCAATGGGTCTACTTGCAGAGCAAGGGACCTATTGACTTCTGCAGGATCCATTCCTGCTTCCTCCTAAGATATGTCTAAGTTATGACCAGGAGTGTATTTGGTAACCAATTCCCATCTGAGAGAAGCAATGAGGTCTGCAGTATGCCCTGAGAAATCACAATACAATTGGAATTTACCTAATCAGCCACTGTGCAACCATTAAATAGGAAACATAGCCCTATATACAGCCCCAGGGTTTTTCTTAAAAGAAAGTTTCCCTCTTGATATTCATGGTAAATAACTTTGGATGAAGTTAACACGATTATCCCATATCAGTAATACTGGCAGTGCACTGATATGGCAGTAAAGTAGGGCTACTATAATTTCAGGCTACTGAGAGTACACTCCTATCTCTAACGGTACCAGTGACTTTTTTCTCAGTGAGATACATTTCTCTGCAACCTCTGATGTTCCCTGGGCCCTGAGGTAACTTTCAGCCCACAGGCTCCAAGATTTCAGTCATTCCTGAGCTATAATAGCCTTCCCATTTTAAACAGAGGGTGCCTTGATGCAGTGAAAAAGATTTTAATACACAAGATCATTCCACTACAACAATAGTGGAGGAAGGAAGACTGAAAAGATTTTAATAAAATGTTGAATATATTTTTAGGAGAGCTTTAGTTTAAAGTATCTATAAGGCTAACAGTGAAGGGGGTTGGCTCCCACTTGATTAGAGGGAAATAATAAAAGATGGTATCTCCCAAATACCACCCACTTATGGCACCAAAATGAGATGTCACTCACAGTCAACTGTGCAAATCTGTGACTCTCCATCTCATTCTGAGCAGGAGGGAGTAAACAGTTAACAATATTGATATTTAAATATCATTACTCGGCATCTGAGATAACTCTCTAATGAAATGAATGGGGCAGTTCAGCCCTCTGAGAGCTATTGTTCCAAGCTCCAGGCATTCTCATATAGACATCTCTGCTGTGGTTGCATTCTGGTCACATTTCTGAAGTTTTCTTCTGAACCATAACAGCTAGAGATTCTTTGAAAGTGAAAGCTGAGATTCTGGAGAACAAGACAGTAACTTCAAAAAGGTGCTGAACAACATAAGGGCATGTGCCAGTTATGTCCAAGCCCTGGAATAACTGGTCTTAATCACTGCTGGGAAATGTTAAAATCTAACAAAAAAGTTCTCATGCAATTAAAAAAAATCAATAATTTTTTTTTTACTTAAAAAGCAAGAAAATCAATTTTCATATCTAAGCCAGGAAGTGCCCTTGGAATCATAAATTCCATGAGGGCAAAGAATTAAGCTGACAGCAGAGGTGTATGAATTAGCTATGGTTTTTTTGTGGCCTTTCACAGAACCATAGACTATCAGGGTTGGAATGGATTTCATGAGCTCATCTAGTCCAACCCTCTGCTCAAAGCAGGACTAATCCCCAACTAAATCATCCCAGATAGGGCTTTGTCAAGCCTGACCTTAAAAAGCTCGAAGGAGATTCCACCACCTCCTAGTGAAAAAGTTTTTCCTAATATCCAACCTAAACCTCCCCCACTGCAACTTGAGACCATTACTCCTTGTTCTGTCATCTGCTACCACTGAAAACAGTCTAGATGCATCCACTTTGGAACCCCCTTTCATGTAGTTGAAAGCAGCTATCAATTCCCCCCTCATCCTTCTCTTCTGCAGACTAAACAATCCCAGTTCCCTCAGCCTCTCCTTATAAGTCATGTGCTCCAGCCCCCTAATCATGTTTGTTGCCCTCCGCTGGACTCTTTCCAATTTTTTCCACATCCTTCTTGTAGTGTGGGGCACAAAACTGGACACAGTACTCCAATGAGGCCTCACCAATGTCGAATAGAGGGAATGATATCCCTTCTTGATCTGCTGGCAATGTCCCCACTTACACAGCCAAAATGCCATTAGCCTTCTTGCAACAAGGGCACACTGTTGCTAATATCCAGCTCTTGTCACTGTACCCTAGGTCCTTTTCTGCAGAACTGTTGCTAGGCCATTCGGTCCCTAATCTGTAGCGGTGCATGGGATTCTTCTGTCCTAAGTGCATGACTCTGCACTTGTCCTTGTTGAACCTCATCAGCTTTCTTTTGGACCAATCCTCTAATTTCTCTAGGTCCCTCTGTATCCTATCCCTACCCTCCAGCGTATCTACCACTCCTCACAGTTTAGTGTCATCTGCAAACTTGCTGAGGATGCAGTCCACACCATCCTCTAGATCAATAATGAAGATATGAACAAAACCGGCCCCAGGACTGACTCTTGGGGTACTCTGCTTGATACCGGCTGCCAACTAGACATCGAGCCATTGATCACTACCTGTTGAGCCTGATGATCTAGCCAGCTTTCTAACCATTTTATAGTCCATTCATCCAGCCCATACTACTTTAACTTGCCAGCAAGAATACTGTGGGAGACTGTATCAAAAGCTTTGCTAAAGTCAAGGATTAACATGTCAACTGCTTTCCCCTCATCCACAGAGCCAGTTATCTCATCATAGAAGGTAATTAGGCTAGTCAGGCATGACCTGCCCTTGGTGAATACATGCTGACTGTTCCTGATTGCTTTCCTCTCCTCTAAGTGCTTCAGAATTCTTTCCACTAACAAATATCAGGAAGCTGTTTGGGGCAGTGGGTGCAGCACTCACCTTTTAAGCTCCTCCTCCAGTTCCTTGACTCTGTTCTCCATCTTGGCTTTGGCCTGCTTTGTTGCTTCAAGCTCTCCCTTCAGCACCTCCTGCTCCCCAGATAGCTGGTCCACCTTAGCAATCAAATCGTTCTTCACAACATTCAAAGCATTTCTTTAAGGCAGGGAAAGGAACAGTAAAGAGAGATGCACTGAGAACAGAAACTGCCTCCTACAGGCAGCTGAGAAAAAAAAATCACACATGCCACAAAAGCATTCAGTGTAGAGAGAACTCAAAGAAAAGTGGTGGGGTTGGTGGGAGGGAGTAGACAGGAACACAGCAATTGCCAGACTGCATCAGACTATCTAATCTGGAATTTTGTCTCGATTGGTCAGCACCAGATGCTTCAGGGGAACATGTGAGCACACCACAAAAGGCAGACATAGTGTAATCTGCCCCCCATGTTATGTCGCATCTTGTTCACTAATAAAGTTTGGCTTAAGCGCCACAGCATGAGGTTTAATGTCCTTTCTATTATTTTTTGTTATCATTCATCTGTGGATATTCTTGAAAGCCATCAGGTCCCTTTTTTCCATATTGTTACGTTTTTAGCCTCAACGATTTAATGTGGCAGTGAGTTCCACGGTCTAATTGTGTGTTGTTTAAAAAAGTATTTCCTTTCATTGGCTCCGAATTTTCCTACTTTCAGTTCCTTTTACTGTCTTTGTGCTGGTATTATGAGACAGAAAGAACAGAAGTTTCTAATCTACCTTCTTGATACCACTCATGGCTTTATATATTTTTATCATGTCCCCTCTAATTTGTCTCCTTTCTAAAGTAACAATCCCAATATTTTCAATCTCTCTTTATATGAGACTTTTCCCAGGCCCTTGGTCATTCCCATTCCCCTTCTCTGAACCTCCTTTAATCCTGTAATATTCATTTTGAGATGGGACAACCAGTACAGAACACAGTATTCTATATAAGGATGTCCCACCAATTTTTGTAATGGCATTATATTTTTTTCTGTATTATTCTACAGCCTATTTCTTATTCATTGTAACATTTGGTTAGCTTTTCTGACTACAGCTGCACACTGAGCAAAAGTCTTCATTGGCCAGTCTGCAATTATGGCCAAGTCTCCTTCTTGTGTTGATACAATTAATTTAGAACTCGGACAGGTATGTGAATAACTTATTTTTTTCCCTCCATTGCAAGTTATTTTGCATTTATCAACACTGAATTTGTTTGTGATCATACTGCCCATTCACCTAGCTTGTTCATGTCTCTTTGAAATTCCTCACAGTCCTCTCTGGTCCAACTAACCTAAACATCTGCAAAATTTGCTATCTCACTACTCATCCCCATTTCCAGATCACATATAAATATACTAAACAACAAAGAACATAGTATGGAACCCTGAGGCACCCAGGTGTTAACTTTTTGCCACGATAATATCCTACTATTTGTTTCCTGTCTTCTAGCCAGTTTTTGATCCATGACAATACTTTGCCTCTTACCCCATGATGACTTAACTTTTTTAGTAGCCTGCTGTGCAGGACCTTGTCGGCGGCTTTTTGAAATCTAAATAAATTATTTCAACTGGTTCCCTTTTATCTACTACTTTGCTGATATGTTCAGAGAATTCTAAGACATTTGTGAGTCGTGATTTTCCTTTGCAGAAGGCAAATATTGCAGTGAAGAGTTCAGAGCATTATAATTTCCTAACAGTCACCTATGCACATTCTGGACTGCTCCAGCTGCCAATGAAGTTAATGTAAAGCCTGCCACTGACTTCAAGAGGGGTAAGACTCTACAAACGTGTGTGGAATGTTCAGTCAAGTGACTGTACAAAAGAAATATGCACAGGAAAGCCCCTCAAACATAGCTTGAGGAAGAGGAATTCCAAGGAGCCAACACCATCAAAGAAAGGTTGCCAAACCAGATGCCAACATGTCTCGATGAGGCAGGAGTTTTGACGCAGATCTATTCCAAGATGACAGGAAGCATATAAAAATAGATAAGCAGTTCAGAACATGCAACAGTTTCTTACTTGGTCTCCAGAAGTTGCGAGTTCTCCAACAGCAGATTCCCCACTTCTTTGCCCATTCCTGAAAAAAGAGGCCCAGAAGTTTTGATCTGCACCTCCAGAAAGACAGAACCTTATTCTGGGCTAATTGACTCATGCTTAGGAAGAGAAATAGCTTTTGCTAGGCAGCCTTACAGCTGTGTGTCCTGCTGCAGAGTGCCTCCTGCTGAAATAATACATAACAGCAGCAAATGTGTCCATGTGTCTTTTCTGTAAAGAATACAATTTTTTTTTACCACTTATTTAAATACACACAAGCTTCCTTGAGGGGATGGGCCAAGGAGATGGTTGCACTAAAGCTGGTTAGGAGAAGCTGGGTCTAAAACTCCCACTCCATCCCTGACATACTACAACCGCTCCTTATAGTGACTGCGATGGAGGGAAGCTAGGAGTTCAGGGGTTCTTAGTGTCCACAGATTTATACAATGGAGCGTGTTGTCCAATTTACAACCCAGCAGCGGGTGTCACAAGATTTTTGCTTTTCATAGTACAGAAGCCAAATCCCCAGTCCTTAAATATACCCGTTTTCAGAGTTCTTGTAGCCAACTCCATGCACATGAAGGCCCCATGGCACCATCCTCGTCCCACTACTGCAATCTTAGCAGGGTTTTACATAGGTTGCCCCCTTGTTTTTTTAGTTTTATTTAGGCATCTCTAAAGATATTAATATTAATTCAGAGCCACAACACTGCAGGCCCAAATCATAAAAGGAGGAGGTTGCATTTTGCGTGCACATTTTTAAAGATCTGACCCTAAGAGTGAGGGCTGAGTTCAATACTTTTAAGTGAAGCTGAAAGGGGATCAACCCATCCAGGACAGTTTCCTGCTCGAAGAGACTCTTGGGGTTACAGCTGTAGAGACAGTCCCCTCCCCAATGGGGCCAAACACAATTCTAGGGGGTAGAAGCATAGAGACTACCTCCCTCCCCTCATGGCATGACACTGATGCTTGGATAGCAGTCTCTCACTACAGATGATGAAGTACAAAGAGCTCACACAACTGCTTTGGCTTGAGTTGAAGTTCATCATATTACCTTGCTGTACAAAAATTCCTTCCTTTATAACAGATATAGGCATTTTTCAAGAGAAATTATTCAAGGTGTAAACTCACTTTTACAGGAAAATAATAAACGACTCACACTTGAAGTAAATTGCAGTTAGACAAACAACACTTCGACATACAGATCCTCTTCCCGCAGTTAGACGGGATGGGTTCATGATGGCAAAAGCAAATTCCCAGCAAGGATGGACAAGAAGCAGCATTTTAAAAAGTAAAATTTAAAAAATACTGAATAGGCAGGAAATGAATCACTTTGATGTTTCAGGCTATGTGTTCTCAGGGTGCTGGGGGTGGGGAATACTACAAACACCTCAGAAGTTGGAGACAAAAACTCCAGGTTGGGTGTTAACCTACTAAACATGTATTTCTGTTGTGGGGGAAGAGGAATGAGAAATGCCCCCTTTCTTTCCTCCTACAGATGATCACATATTTGGTATGGAGCTAGCCACTAAGCTCAGTGATTATGGGCATGGGACTCTAGTTATAAAGTGACTAGGGATGTAAAAGTTTAACGGTTAACCAATAAGCATCAGTCTTATTGATTTCAGTTAATGATTAAACTCCCCTGCCGCCCTGTGCCTGAGAGCAAGGAGGCAGTAGAGAGTCGCGCATCAGCCAGCAGCAGAGTCCCAGGCATAGCGGGGCAGAACTCCTTAATAGTTAACCGTTTAACTGATAGAATTTTAATAGGTTAAACAGTTACTATTTTTAAACTCTAGTTACATCCCTAAAAGTGACATTCTCACCCACCTCCACTGGCTTTTAGCAATAAACTAAATTAAATATATATCTAGTAGCATTTGCAGAAATGGCATAATGATGTTCCAGAAGCAGAAGGGAGAAATGGGTAATGGGAGTTCATGTGTAGGACCTTCTTTGGATTACTCCTTTCTGCATTTTGATTCCCTTGCTACTTATTGGATATTGGTGCATCTCCAGTACAGAAAGGAGCTGTGATGGAGAGGATCAGTCAATCACCCCAGAACTAGAAGCTCCACACTTGTCCAAGCCACAGATATCTTCCCAAAAACTGCATGGTGGAAACTACAGGACACCTTACCCCAGGAATGGTACAGAGAGCTATTTATGGAAACAGAGGACAGGAGACAAGCTTCCCCAGAGCAGCAGCATGGTATTCCAAGACAACCTGATCTTAGTGCACAGAGTGGGGAAGCTCTAAGAAGTTAGCAGAGGGACAACTCTATCTATATGAAGAGAACTCTGGGGTGGAATTAAAAGGAGATCTTTTCATGTACCCCGCATACAACCAAAGTGAGGAAAAACCTGGGAAGAGAGAGACATATTTTACAGAGTCATCCCATACTATAGCTCTTCCACATCCAGACAATCACAGTCTGAAGCATCAAAGTGGATGATCAACTACATCCAGAAACAAAAGAGAAGCCCAAATCCACAGAAACTGAGCTATTGTCTCCTGTGTCTAAGAGATGACACCACCACAACAAAAAACAAAACCAAGAGAACTCAAGAAGCATGAAGAGATGATGGGTGGACAAAAGGAGTTAAGAAAAAACATATTTTAAAAATGGCCTTCGCCTTACCAAAGAAATCATCCCGCACTATGAGAGCCATTCCATACGAGAAGGGAAAACAGAAAGAGATGGGGACAAAGGGAGAGGGGAGGAAGAAAGGAAGAGAAGAAAAAAGCAGCCATTAAGTACCAATCTGTAAACAGCAAATAGAGCAGCTCATCAGTGTGTATGAATATGTGTGCGTGATACATACTATGAAGTGTGTGATACAGTGATACATACTCATGTACGTGTGCATGGTGTACACTGTGATGCTCAGTAGGGACAAGTCTATATCCTGCTCACTAGAGCTTGGCCTAACAGGGTTTAAAGCCTGAGATATCAAAACATACTCCACAGGATTTCCTGTTCCATTTCCAGCTTAATCGTTTGCTCTGAGCTATGTATCTTTGGGCCTTCCACCCCAACAACAATGGTAACTAACCAGACAGCATGGACAGGGCATGGGAAAGACAGGGGGAGAGGGAAATTAAAATGGGAGGAAATCATAGTTTATATCCAGGGTGCCCTTCCTCTCTTTACATAGGGTCAAGCCCATTTCCTTACACAGGAACATTCCACATGCCCCTCACTTCAGTGAGGCTTTTCCCAGGGAAATATCTTAGGCTTTGGTCTTTCAAGGGAGAATAATAAAGAAAATCCAGACCAAAAGAAAGGAAGATGCATCCTGCTTTCCCTTTCCTTGGCAAAGCTCTCTCAGTGCTCTGTAGGCCCAACCCTGGGGGGCACTGGCTTTCTCAACTTCCAGGGAGTCGATGGGACATGAAGTCACTCAGCACATCTGCACTGCCTCTAAAGACATTGGTGTCTGCACACCAACTGCCTTGAATAGGCAGTAAAGGCCCAATCCAACTTGGGAACTGGATCAGGCCCTAAGTGCACTGTAAGAGAAGGAGCAAATTCTCCAAATGTAGGGCTCCCAGGGACTTCTGATGGCAGAATGTGGCCCTAAACCAGTGAGTTTCCTTTACAAAAACAGCGTAATAGGAAGGCACAGAGGCAGCATCTGCAAAATGTTTAGCCAGGAGGACAAGGCTTCAACAAAGAGCAGAAGTTTTGCCACTTTCAAGTCCACTTCAATCTTCATTCATTTGGAGTAAGGAGAAGAACCTAAGCTAGATTTCTGTGCCCACCTGGATTGGGCTTGGGGTACAGCTCCTGCACTGACAAAAAGGAACTTTCCATCGTAGACTAGAGGGAAAGACATAGGGTTTCCCCTTGGTCCTATTAAGAGAGTGCAGTGAACCTACAGAAAGCCACCCCAAAAAAAAAGGCTTATCAAGACATAGCAGGCATGTGAGCATAAAGCAGAGATGTTCTATTATATCAGGACTTATCAGTGCAAGCCAATCAAACAAGGAAAAGGCAGAACAAAGGCTGCAAAGCCAACTGTGATTGGATAGCAGCAGGGGAGTATCATATGTATACCACATCATTCAATCTAAACTCAACAAGGATAAAGAAAAACAAAGAAACTGAGCAGAGGAGAGATACACACCTGAGAACTCCCCTAAGGGCCATGTCCAGCGAAGCACAGAGAGACAAGGGGAAAAAGGAAGTGAAAAAAGGATCAATCAGTGACTGAAACCAACAAAATCAAAATTTTGTTAAAAAAATTAACAATGATTCAGCCATTTCAATGTCAAAACGCATGAAATAGTAAGGACAGGACCTGCCATGATTGCAGATGGCATGATTCTACATACAGGATATAAAAAAAAAATCAAGGGAAGGTAACCCACAATGAACCTGGCACCATATTCCTTGGTTGTCAGTTTTGCAGACAAGAATCTGATGAGGCTGTGTCTTCCTATGTAGATGAACCTTTGTTTTCCTACGATATGTTCTATTTAAAACTGCTAGCCAAAGGCTAGTTCCCACATCCTGCCCCTTCCTCCTCCTCACTTAAGTGAATGATATATTTGTCTTTCCCAATCATATCTCATAGTACCAATGATGTAGTCAAAGGATGCCTTAACCTGCAAAAACAGCCATTAGTATTTAAAACAGTCTTTATACTCCAACCCCAGGACTGGCTTTGTTATTTGGCTTCAACTTCTGTGATGAAATAATATATAACTTACCACTAGTATATTACATGAATCTCTCTCTTCATCACAAACCCTCTTTTATGAAAAGCAAGGTCGCCAAAGTAAACATGGCCAGGTCACCTAGCAGTGAAAAGAAGGACCCTCCCATAGCCCATAAACAGCATCCATTTTGCCACTCACCCTTCAGTTCCAGATTTTTATGGTCAGTGAAAACTGGAAGGGTGTTTGTGTGTGTGTGTGTGTGAGAGAGAGACACATACTGTACCTACAGTAAATACAGTGAGATTATAGGAGTAAAAAATGAACATGCAGGAATAAATGAGAAAGACTGTTCTTAGGGTCATAGTTGGAAAGAGGGGAATTCAATTAACAATAAATAATTGGTTATATTCCACATCACTCTCTCAACTACATCCTCACACGAATAAATGTATATGAAGCTATAACAAAGCAATGGGAAATCTGGATTTAACCAGTGCATTTAGACCATTCTCTCCAAAGCTGCAAAAAACAGTGCCAAGAGATGATAGTCCAAAGCTAGCTTTGCAAACACCCAGAAAGGCAGACTAAAATCCCTCCAACCAGGAGCTGTACAATCCTCAGGAAGCATGTGTAAGAATAACTTCTGTAGACATCTGTTGTTTTAAAGGCATCACAAGTGACATTCTTCAGATACTACGAATCTTAATCCACCTGGGAAAAACATATTTGGAAGACTTTGCACCCATTTTGGGGTCTCCAATATGAGAATCAAGGCTAGGCTGTCTCATTTACACTGGTGACAGCCTGAAATAACTCCATTGGCTTCCACTGATTTATATGGTAAGAGTTGAGAATCTGGTCCAAAAACAAAAAGAGCGCTTCTTAATTTCTGGATCCTGTTGAGCTCTCTCTCCACTGTTTGTATCATGTCTACTTCATGCAGTTTTCTCTGTGATTCTTCAGGCTGTAGTCGGGATGAAGGAAAAAGAAGTGCCCCAGAGATAACAACTTATCGGAAAAGAGCAGAATAACCAACAGATTCACTATGATCAAGCCCTAACTTTTCCTTGGCTAAATTGCAGCTTTATCAAAGATCTTTAGAACTTTGAGTGTGTGAGGGCAGAAGGAACAATACATTAAATTAGCCTTTTTGTCTGTGAGTCTGAGAAAGCATTTATAGCCAGAGCCTTCTAAAACTTATGATGGATTAAATATAAAAGTATAACATTTAAAATCTTCCACCTGCCTCCCTTCCCTCACCCCGTCCTAGCAATGTGTGCTTCATATCATCCAAATCAAAACTTCCCTTAGATTAGGTGACCAGCATCATTTCCAGGAAACTGATAGGCGTCACTTCATCCCATTTTCCAGGCTTGTAAGGGAATCCATAAAAGCCTCCCCACCTAGATGGCCATAGTCATTACCACAGCTCTGAGACTGTAAGCTGTATTCACCCTCCAGTGATGATCCACGGAGGCTTCCTGATGATTGTATGGAGTTCTGTTGCGCTAATCAAAACTAAAAAATTGTCTAGGGCAGAATCACAAAAAAAGCTGGTGACTGAAAAATCCTATCCTATGATCCTCAGTAAGACAGCAGGTGAGGGCGTGTTTTAATATGTTTCTTGGTGTAACAACTTGGTTATGTAGGATGAAAAATCAGAATCTTTCAAAGTGATCCTGGAGGTCTTAGAAATTCTTCCTTGGTGACACGTTCAATTTCCTGGATGATCTCTAGAAAAGACAAACCTTTCCATATAAAGAGTAGTTATTCAGGACTGGGAAAACATAAAGCAAGAGTCTTGTTTAGGATGGCACTTCATTTGACATGGTATAAGGTAGGACTTCACAGAACTCCTCTTTTTCTAAGAATACAATCTATTAAGTACAGCCTTTTGCTAATATATTTAAGCCCTCAGGACTTCCTTTCAATTGGGCTCTTAGTGCTTTTATTACAATGGGTTTTGTTTTGTGGAGCATTTTTAGGTGTTTCATCTCCTACAGTATGCTGTTGATTCTACAGTATATTTAAAAAATGAAGAGTGAAGAGAACAACCCCAGATTCAGTTACTGTGAAGGTTTACTACAAGACCCCTCACAGAAGGAGGAACCTACACATAACAAGACAGGTGAAGACACTGCCCACATACAGTAACACTCCCAATATCAGGTAGCCAGCAAAAAATAGTTTGCTTTTAAACATCAAGAAGAGGGCAAAATAGAAGCCTCAGTTCCAAACAGGAGCAAACTGAAGTTTAAAGAAACTCTCTTCTTTCCATTTCAGTGTGCAGCAAGGAGAAAAAGGAAACTGTCTTTCGCATGCATCTGAACAAAGAGGCAGCCCAAGGCACTTATGTTTATTCTGGAGAAGAAAAGACTGAGAGGGGACATGGCAACAGTTTTCATGTACATAAAAGGTTGTTACAAAGAGGAGGAAGAAAAATTGTTCTCGTGAACCTCTGAGGATAGGACAGGAAGCAATGGGCTTAAATTGCAGCAAAGGAGGTTTAGGTTGGCCATTAGGAAAAATTTCCTGTTAGGGTAGTTAAGCACTGGAATAAATTGACTAGGGAGGTTGTGGAATCTCTGTCACTAGATGTTTTTAAGAACGTGTTAGACCAACACTTGTCAGGAATGGTCCAGTTACTATGTAGTCCTGCGCTAAGTGCAGGTGACTGGACTATATCATCTCTCGTGATCCCTTCCAGTCCTATACTTCCATGGTTCTGTGATTCTATTATTTGGGGTGCCCAATCTGAGAACCTTAGGCCTGATTGTCAAAAGTCCTTAGTGCTTAGAGGTGAAGTAATCTTTGAGTTAATTAATTTGTAGGTGCTTAGCACCACTGAAAAGCAGAGTCAAAATCTCTCAAGCTGGTCAAATAAAATGTGTGACCACTTGAAACTCTGGGCCTAAGTTTGTCACAGACTGTGCTGGGCCAGGCCCCTTCAGACTACAGGGTCTGAATCCCAAGGTTCTTGCGAGTGAATTCCAGGTAGACAAGACACAATGAATAGGGAACGTACTGTTCCAAGTAGTTTTTAAGCTGAGGTTGTCATTCTCCTGAATGACAAACATTTCAGAACCTGATGTTTCCTGACAAGTACAAAGCAAACAACATCAAGCAGCAGTTGACACAAACAGAGAATATGATTGCTGACAGATTGCCAGACAGTGCTCTTACAGACAGGAGAAGCACAAGACAGAAGGATAAAACAGATGGGCAGCTGCTAGATTTTCAGTAGCTACAGCAATCTGACTCTTTTGGGAAGAGAGCAGCCAACAATGTATGCTGAGGTGGCTAACCAAAATTCATGCTACAGTAGACAGATGAAGATCTAACATCCATGTACAGTTTCTACTAAAGTCTCGTTCAATCTGAGTGGCAGTGTCAGACCTTATGATTGTTCATAATATTCCTGTCTCAGTCAAAACTCGTGCTTCACCCTTGATCAGACATATTCTTCCATAAGAGCTGGTAAACACAATTATAATAAATGTCTGCAAAGGTGCTGCCTCCTGTCATATACAAGCCAAGAGCCTCAGTAACAATGAGTTGTTTTCAACTGGGCTCTTCTCCAAAATTATTCATCAGTCCTGCATCAGAATCTAAAAAATAAATGCCTTAGAACTCAGGCACTGGCCAGCATTTTTGTGATCTGCTGCTGCTGCACAATGCAGCTGTTCTAAATAGTGCAAAGGTACTGCAATAAATAGGCTATAAACAATCACCTATGCAGCAACACATCCTTGAGGCCTTATAGGGTTTAGATACAAGGCTCATAGTCTGTTCTTGTCAAAAGTGATTTAGATATCTTTTTATTTTTTGCAGAGATGGTCCATTGCAATTTTGCAACAAGATCACGAACTGGCTTGGCTGAATCTACATCCAAAAGTACTTTAGTGAATACTGTATTTTCAGAATCAATGATGAGATAGGCCATGAGCCTTTGTCATTTCAGCAAGCTCAAGAGACAACCAGCAAGAAAATATATTCACCCTACATACTTAGTGCTTTCAAATACATTTCTTGCTTGTTCTCAGAGCACAGAAGGCATTCTGTCAGAGCCCTCTTATGTCTCAAGTTACTGGAGAACTCCTCAAATCAAGACACTGAGACTTGAGAGTGATGTACATAACTAGAGGCTTTGTTGATCATATCTGCATTGTATTAACTTCTATGGGACGTAAGCATGTGCTTAAGGGCTCTCATGAACGGGACCTAGACACCCAAAGTTCTACCCCAGGAGGCACTGGGCTCAGTCTATAACCTGAGATAGATTTCCTTCTTTGTCTGTTCCAAAGTCCTGGTCAGGAACCTCAAGTGGCCCCTTCCAAGATTGCCCGAAAAGGTGTACTGCATTCTTTTTTACACCCTCTACAGCAGAGTAAAACATACAATATAAGCTATAATATTTCTGTATAAAAGAATTTTTTTGAAGTTTTTATAAAATTAGGAAAAGTGATTACTGTCTTGCAGGACAGTGGTCTGTTTTCAAATCTATATCAGTCCAAAAACACCATCACTCCATATTCAATTGCAAGTGTTTGCAAAGTTATCTTTGGGTGGTGAACGGGAAGGAAGCACAATTGTTCTTCCAGGGAGTTTGTGCAGGAGAATCGCACACAAAAATTAACCTACGCACACAGAAGAAGACAGTCCTAACAAAACAAGACCCAAAGCTATTAAAATGACTTTTTGTTAGTTTTAATATGATTATTACATATTTCATTCCTAGATTGTCCCAAATTCCATCCCAAATTGTTTTTATTGACAAGGAGCCACAATTCTGAAAGGAAGAAAGAAAATTGTCCATTTCTAAAGCTGTCACTCAGCCCTAACTACAGTGGAGTGAACACAGTTGTTATAAATATCTTTTACCTAGCAGATCTGCTCCTTCATCCACATCCCCGATGACTTCCGATCCCGCTGTGGAAAGTTCATGATACAGAGAGTCTGTGTTGATGCCAAAAGCTTTGTTGACAATCCCCTGTGTTGGGCTGTTGTTGGAGGAAATAAAAAGAAGGAATCTTGTTACTTGGAAATATTTTAGATAGAAGATTCCTCTCCTGAATTATTGAACAAAGTAGATCACTGCAATCAAAATACAGATATCTTTCCATTCATTCACTATAGGGCTGAGACCGTGGACTTACTATGTAAGGGATAAATATACCTTACTCCTCATATCAAGGACAAGTATCCTTCAGGTTCCTAATATGAAAGATGTACCTCCAGTGTCCCTTAGATTGGCATAGCAGGCCTATTTCGCATCAACAGATTAATGTGAAACTCCTTTAAAAATCATATTGTTTTATATTTATTATATAAAAACCAGAATGCTTCCTACTAACTGGCGCTCCTAACTCTGATTATTAGTTTTCATTTGTTTTACTGTAGATCTTGAAGACCATTCAATCCCACAATTCCATCAGTTCAGGTACATGGCAGGCACCCACTACTATGGTGGGGCCAGATAAGTAATTAAAAATTGAAACAACAACAACATAATTTCTCCTACAGACTGTGAGGGAGAAATTAGCCTGTAGGGATTTGTTTACACTTTTAGTGAGGATGTGTCCATGGCTATATATGTGTGAGTGTATGAAGGACTTATTTAGGAAAAGGTAAATCAAAGAGATAAACCTTACATTTGTATTGGAAACAGCAAGGTCTGGGATCTTTTTTAACCTCAGTTGGGAGCAAGTTCCAGATTCTTGGTCTGACTCCTGTGAAAGTTCTGTTTCCTGCACACATGAGCCTCCTCCTATTTGTTGACAGTTTCATGGCTCCAATGGAACACAGGTATTGCGGGAGAGGCCATTCCCATGGACTGGTTTGAATACTGGAATAAACACCTTGAACTGCATTCTACTGTATTGGGAATCAGTGCAGAAAGTGGACAGCTGGGTGATATGTTCACAGCTTTCTGCTAAGCAAACAGATAACAATGTTCAGTATCACTGGAACTTATCTCAGGTTTTGTAGCTTCATTCCTAGATATACTAAATTTCAGTAACCTAGCCTGAAGGTCATGAATCCATGGGGCACGGTAGTCAGCTGTGACTCACAAGATGAGGCACAAACTGTTGGTCATTTGCAAGTCATGCCTGACTAACCTGATTGCCTTCTATGACGACATAACTGGCTCTGTGGATATGGGGAAAGCCATGGATGTGATAAATCTTGACTTTAGCAAAGCTTTTGATACAGTCTCCCACAGCATTCTTGCCAGCAAGTTAAAAAAGTATGGATTGGATGAATGGACTATAAGGTGGATAGAAAGCTGGCTAGATTGTCAGGCTCAACGGGTAGTGATCAATGGCTCCATATCTACTTGGCAGCCAGTATCAAGCGGAGTCCCCCAGGGGTGTGTCCTGGGACCAGTTTTGTTCAGCATCTTCATTAATGATCTGGATGATGGGATGGACTGCACCCTCAGCAAGTTTGCGGATGACAATAAGCTGGGGGGAGAGCTAGATATGCTGGAGGGTAGGAATAGGGTCCAGAGTGACCTACACAAATTGGAGTATTGGGCCAAAAGAAATCTGATGAGGTTCAACTAGGACAAGTGTAGAGTCTTGCACTTAGGATGGAAGAATCCCATGCACTGCTACAGGCTGGGGACCGACTGGCTAAGTGGCAGTTTTTCAGAAAACGACCTGGGGATTATACTGGACAAGAAGCTGGATATGAGTCAACAATGTGCCCTTGTTGCCAAGAAGGCTAATAGCTTATTGGGCAGTATTAGTAGGAGCATTGCCAGCAGATAGTGATTATTCCCTTCTATTTGGCACTGGTGAGGCCACATCTGGAGTATTGCATCCAGTTTTGGGCCCCCCACTACAGAAAGGATGTGGACAAATTGGAGATAGTCCAGTGGAGGGCAACAAAAATGATTAGGGGCCTGGGGCACAAGCTTTAAGAGGAGAGGCTGAGGGAACTGGGCTTATATAGTCTGCAGAAGAGAAGAGTGAGGTGAGATTTGATAGCAGCCTTCAACTACCTGAAGGGAGGTTCCAAAGAGGATGGAGCTCGGCTGTTCTCAGTGCTGGCAGATGACAGAAAAGACAGTTACTCACTTTTGTAACTGTTGTTCTTCAAGATGTGTTCTTCATATCCATTCCAATTAGGTGTATGTGTGCTGCATGCACGATCATCAGAGAATTTTTATCCTAGCAACACCCAGTGAGATGGCTGTGGAGTTCCCTCAAGTGGCGCCTTCATGGCACTGGATATATACCCCAGCTGGCCCACAGCCCCCTCAGTTCCCTCTTGCCAGCAACAAGAAGGAACAAGAGGGGAAAGAGGGTGGGTTTGAAATGGATATGAGCAACACATCTCAAAGAACAACAGTTACAAAGGTGAGTAGCCGTCTTTTCTTCTTCAAGTGCTTGCTCATATTGATTCTAATTAGATGACTCCCAAGCCTTACCTAGGTGGTGGGGTCGGAGTGAAGTACCGTGGATTGTAGAACTGATCTACTGAATGCCGCATCATCTCTGGCCTGCCTAATGATGGCGTAGTGTGAGGCAAATGTATGTACTCACAGCCAAGTGATGGCTCTGCAGATCCCCTGAACTAGTATGAGGGCCAGGAATGCTGCCGACGAGGCTTGAGCCCTCGTAGAGTGAACTGTGATAGAAGGGGTCGGGACCCCTGCTAAATCATAGCAAGCACGAATACAAGACATGATCCACGAAGAGATCCGCTGAGAGGAGACTGGGAGGCCCTTCATCTGGTCATTTTCCGGAAAGACTTTGTACACTCAGTGTAGAAGACGAGACCACTACCAACATCAAGGGAGTGGAGCCACTGTTCCTGACTACTGGCATGTGGTTTTGGGTAGAAAACCGTGAGGAAGATGTCTTGGTTAATATGAAAAGACAACATGGTGAAGGAAGGCAGGATGAGGTCGTAGCTGCACCTTGTCCTTATGGAAGATCGTGTAAGGTGGTTCTGAGGTGAGAGCCTTGAGCTCGGAGACCCGCCTCACCAAAGTGATAGCAATGAGAAAAGCTGTCTTCCAAGAGAGGTATAAGAGGGAACATTTGGCCAACGGTTCAAAAGGGGCCCTGTAAGCCTGGAAAGGACCATGTTAAGGTCCCACTTGGGTACTGGCTGTCAAACCTGTGGGTAAAGGCAGTCTAGTCCCTTAAGGAACCTACCAACCATGGGGTTGGTGAAGACAGAATGGCCATTCACTCCCAGGTGGAAGGCTGAGATGGCTGCCAGATGAAATCTGATGGAAGATATCTCCAGGCCCTGCCATTTCAGGCTCCGGAGATAGTCCAGGATGAGAGGTACAGATGCTTGGATGGGGGGAGTCAAGGAGAGAACACTAGCAAGAGAATCGCTTCTATTTAGCCATATATATGGTCTGAGTGGAAGGTTTCCTGCTGCCCAACAGGACCTGCTGCACCAAACGAGAGCAGAGGAGCTCTGAGTAGCTCAGCCATGCAGCATCCACGCCGTGAGGTGGAGGGACTGAAGGTCAGGGTGACAGAGACAGCCGTGATCCTGAGTGATCAGATCAGGAAAGAGGGATAGCGGGACTGGGGTATCCACGGAGATCTCCAACTGCATGGTGTACCAATGCTGCCTGGGCCATGCCAGGGCGACCAGGATCAGATGTGTCCTGCCTCTGCACACCTTGAGCAAGACCTTGTATACCAGGGGAAATGGCGGGAAGGCATAAAACAGCCAGCTTGTCTACAGAAGCAGGAAGGCCTCTGTGAGGGAGCCCGGAGAGCGACCTTGAAGGGAGCAGAATGCCAGGCATTTCCAGTTGCCACGTGAGGTGAACAGATCGACCTGGGGAAACCCCCACTTCAGGAAGATAGTATGGATGACATCCAGGTGAATTGACCACTCGTGGGATTGGAAGGATCTGCTGAGTCGGTCCGCCAATGTGTTCTGTACCCCTGGAAGGAAAGACGCCACCAGATGAATGGAGTGGGCTATGCAGAATTCCCACAGTCGAATGGCCTCCTGGCAAAGGTGGGAGGACCGAGCACCACCTTGTTTGTTGATGTAGAACATGGTCGTGGTATTATCTGTGAGGACTGCTACACAACGACCATGCAGCTGCTGCTCCTGGAAAGCTTGACAAGCCAGATAAACAGCCATCAGCTCTCGAACATTGATGTGGAGGGAGAGATCTGACTGGGTCCAGAGACCGTGTGTCTGGGTGTCCCCGAGATAGGCACCCCATTCCAGGGCTGACGCGGCTGTGACAAGGGATAAGGAGGACTGAGGGGTGTAGAATGGAACTCCTTTGCACACCAGTCATGGGTCAGCCACCATTGGAGGGAGACCAGGACTTTCTGGGATGGTGACTACAAGGTTCAGGTTGTCTCAGCCTAAACGATAGACAGATGCCAGCCATGCCTGAAGAGGGCGGAGCCATAGCCTGGCATACCTGGTTACATATGTGCAGGAAGCCATATGGCTCAGAAGACTCAGGCGCGTTCTCGCTGTTGAGGTTTGGAAGTTTTGAAGGCTCACGATGAGACTCCACAAAGTTTGGAAGCGAGCGTCTGGTAGGAGGGCTTGTGTGTGCCCCGAGTCGAGGACCACCCTGACAAATTCTATTCTCTGAGTTGGTTCTAGCGTTGACTTCTCCACATTGAGAAGGAGGCCTAACTGATGAAACGTGAGCATGACAAGTTGGAAGTGAGACTGTACTTGATCCTTGGTACTGTGACAAAGTTCTGTCCTTGCCTCCGTGGGTCCTGCGTTTCCTGACGGATTTTGCTAGTCTCAGAGGCTCCCTGTGACTCTCCACTTAACCCTTCTCTCTCTAGAGACAAAGATCACAGTCTACTGAGCCATTTTCATCATAAGCCAGTGAGGGAGGTGAGGAGAAGCTATCCTCCCTTGCAGTCTCTGTTGTCTCCCAGTCTCAGCGATTAATCAGGGCGACAAAGCGGGTGGGGGGGAAGCCCAGGCCCGCCCTCTACTCCGGGCTCCAGCCCAGGGACCTTAATAGTATCAGCTATGGTAGCTGACCTTTTAGGAACAGGACATGTACAGCAGCCCCCACTTCCTCAAGCTCCACTTCACCCTTAGCTCAGGGCCTCCTTCCTTGTGCCTGATATGGTGTGTACAGATCAGTCTCTCCAACAGCGCAACTTCTCACAGCTCCTGACATGCAAACCCACCTGACTAACTAGGAGGCTTTTAACTAGTTTCAGCCAGCCCCTGACTGACTTCAGGTGTCCCAATCAACCCAGCATCCTCCCTGCCTTCCGGAAAGCTCTTAATTGGCCCCAGATGTCTTAATTAGAATCATAGACTATCAGGGTTGGAAGGGACCTCAGGAGGTCATCTAGTCCAAAGCAGGACCAATCCCCAGTCATATTTTCACTCTAGTTCCCTAAATGGCCTCCTCAAGGATTGAATTCACAACCCTGGGTTTAGCAGGCCAATGCTCAAACCACTGAGCTATCCCTTCCCCCTGGAGGGAGGATAATTGACCTGAAGCAGCTGCCATTTTCTTATCCTGGTACCAGGGATTTGTTTAACCTGGGGCTAATATATCTATCTCCCACTACTTTTCTATACCCATCTGGCCTTGCCCCGTCACAGTATGTCCTTGGATAAGCCAGTCGTCGAGATACGGGTATACTTATACCTGTCATCGACAGAGGAAGGCTGCCACAACCACTATACATTTGGTGAACACCCGAGCGGCCATGGAGAGACTGAAGGGAAGGACTGATAGTGTTCATGGTCAACAACAAAACGCAGGGAACATCTGTGTGCCAGATGAATTGCAACGTGAAAATATGCGTCCTTCATGTTGAGGGTGGTGTACCAATCTCCAAGATCCAGCGTGACCATGCGGAACTTCAACTTTACTATGAATTTGTTGAATCCGCACAGGTCCAGGATAGGCCACAGTCCGCCCTTTGCCTTGGGGATTAGGAAGTAATGGGAGTAAACCCCCCTGCCCCTTAGCTCCCTTGGCACCTCCTCAATTGCACTCATGGCAAGGAGCATCTGCACCTCCTGGATGAGGAGTTGCTCATGAGAAGGGTCCATGAAGAGGGATGGGGAGGAAGGATGGGATGGTGGGGAAAAAGAAAATTGGAGAGAGTATCCCCTTTCCACCGTGCAAAGGACCCAACGATCCGTAGTTATGAGCAACCAAGCATGGTGGAAATGGGATAAACGATTCAGGAAGGGTGGGGAAGGATCCAGAATGAGGTCCAATACACTGTCCTCGGGCATCCCTTCAAAAGTTTTGCTTAGAGCCTGCCGAGGGTCTGGACAGGCCCTGGCTCTGCCCGGACTGGTGGTTACATAGTCTCCTCCTGCCATCATGGCCCCACTTCCTGTGAAAATCCTGACTCGGCCAAGGAGGGAGATAGGATCATTGAAGCTGGGCCTTAAAGGATTTTCATTGGGTAGTCCTCCACCTCTATAACCTCCTCCACTTGGAGGTTCATGATACGTGCCACTCTACGTAAGAGGTCCTGGTGGGCACAGAGGTTTATTGGAGGGGGACCCGAAATGGCCATTCCCACTACCGCTTCATCTGGTGACAATGAGGAAGAGGCCATGGGAGGAAGAGGATCGACTGGGGCCTCTTGCTGGCTTGTGACCTGTGGATCAGGGACAGCTACCACTGCATCCGGATCAGGCACAGGAGTTGGGAGAGGGTCCGGGGGCGGAAAGGACATCCCAGGGCCTCCATACCCCCATACCCCCAGGAGTAGGACGGCTGACAGTGGCCTCTGGCACTCATGGCTCCAAAGGGACTGCGCTAGATGCCCCAGAAGGAGCACCTTGGGCCTGGTGGTACACCCAAGGCATCCAAAAGGGCCATTGAGTAGACCCCTGAACAGGACCCTGTCCCTGCACCTGCCAGTGACCAGCCTCAGAGTCCAGGTAGCCGTGGTCCAAAACACGGGACCCTGTGTCTGATCCTGTTGAACGAGAGGGCCATGGTGGTGCTAAGTGGGATTGCACTGGTTCATGACAGTGCGACGTGGATCGGTGCCATGAGACTGGAGAGTGGCACCATGGCCTTGGGGAGTGGTGCCAGGACTGAGACCGGTGCTGAGGTCTAGACCAGTGCTGGGATCTGGACCTTGTCCGAATAACGACCACTTATGGGAACGGCGTCTGGATCCGGACCTGCTCCTGGATGGAGACTGGCGTATGGAACAGTGCCAGAAGTTTGAACGGTGCTGCGAGTACAACCGGCACCACGGAGAGTGAACAGCGCTGAGAATGGGAACGGTGACGGTGAACGAATAAGGGCTGGCTTGCTCCATGAAGGTACCACGTGGACCGGTGCTGGAGCCTTGGACTGTGGAGGCGATGCCGACACAGTCATGGCAATCAGATCCCATTTGGCCGCAAAGGCATGGAAGGAAGCTGGACCTTGACCACACTGCAAGTTGGGGAGTCCAGGTGCAGTGGACTCAATGGCTCAGACCTCGGTGCCGGAGTCAACTGTGCTGAGGCTACTGCCTGTGTTCCTTGGCATTCCGTTGTGGGACAGGGATCTGCAGGTGCATCCAGAAGAGGCAGAGTCTGTTGATGTGGACCAGCCCTTTCCAGCTTCTGGTGCCACTTCTGGACAGGCAAGTGGGAGCGGTGCCAGACCGAAAAAGAAGTTTGCGGTGGCGGGGAGCGCTGGTGCCGTGGCCCTCTGTCAGAGTCTAATTGCAGTACCGTTCCTCCTGCCAAAGCAGGGACACTGTACACCGAAGCACTTGGTGCCGAGTCTTGACTCGCCACCGGAGGCTGGGGGCTAAGAGCCACCTCCATAAGGAGCTGTGAAAGTCCCACTTCTTCTTGGTCCAGTGATGGAAACCCTTGGAGATTCCGCACTTCTCTGCCTGGTGAGATTCCCCCATACACTTAAGGCAAGAGTCGTGGTGGTTGCCTGTCGGCATGGGCTTGGAGCAGGAGCCGCAGGACTTAAATCCCGGAGCTTTGGGCACGAGCTCAACAACTACGTGGGGGGGGGGGGTGAGAACCCCCACATCCCTAAAAACTGCAACTAAACTACAACTATGACAACTAACACTATAACACTATAACAACTATGTACAAACAGCAATAAAAGCGCTAGGGAGAGTGGAGTGTTGGCTAAGCCAAGCTCCATAGTTCCAAAGACCATAAAGGGTGGTAAGAAGGAAATGAGGGGGCACTGGGACAGCTGGCGTATATATCCAGCGCCATGAAGGCATCACTCCAGGGGGCTCCACAGCCGACCCACCGGGTGTTGCTAGGGTAAAAATTCTCTGATGATCGTGCACACAGCGAGCGCACACCTAATTGGAATCAATATGAGCAAGCACTCAAAGAAGAACAAGGAGGTATGGTCTCAAGTTGCAGTGGGGGAGGTTTAGGTTGGATATTAGGAAACACTATTTCACTAGGAGGATGGAGAAGCACTGGAATGGGTTACCCTAGGGAGGTGGTGGAATCTTCACCCTTAGAGGTTTTTATGGCCCGGCTTGATAAAGTCGTGGCTGGGATGATTTAGTTGGGGTTGGTCCTGCTTTGAGCAGGGGGTTGGACTACACGATCTCCTGAGGTCTCTTCCAACCCTAATCTTCTATGATTCTATGACATGGAGTCTTTTTTTTATCTCCATGGCTATACTAAACATCAGAGGGGTAACCGTGTTAGTCTGGATCTGTAAAAGCGGCAAAGAGTTCTGTGGCACCTTACAGACTAACAAACGTATTGGAGCATGAGCTTTCGTGGGTGAATACCCACTTTGTCAGATGCATGCAACGCATGTCAGGCATCCGATGAAGTGAGTATTCACCCACAAAAGCTCATGCTCCAATATGTTTGTATGGCTATACTAGCATCTGATACCACTGAAAAATTGGAGATAAACACCAATGCTGTGGACCAACATATTCTGAGACACACACCCTCACTAGTGGGCAACAACAAACAGCAAGAGGACCACCTCTGGATTTACCAATTTAATTACTGAAACTTTAGGAAGCATTATGCTTGTTAAAGCAGCAAGTCCAAGGCTCAGTAACCTCAATGTACATTGTGCATCTAACCAGCAGCCCCTAGTCTGTCTCCTTGGTGCACAGATTTCCTTGACTAAAGGACTCTCTCCTTGTAGCTGCATCCGTGGGGTTCTCCATTCATGTTCAGACTGATTATTCTTTGTCTCATCAGCCACTCTCATGGCATACAACATACACAACTGGCTCTGCCACAGTGGTTCCTCCTGCTGTTGTTCTCAGAACATTACACATGCCTCTCACATATTCTGGCCATACTATCCTAAGAGGAAACTTTGCTACTCGTTCCTGCATCATCAAAATTCTTCATGCCTCTTCCCCTGTGCAGTGCTTGTCCAAATGAAGACCACTGTGCTGTTTCATAAAAGACTTCCCTTTTATTGCCTCTCTTTGCCATACATTCATCTAGGCTATTATATGCCTGGTAGCAGTGAGGCACCAAAATGAATGACCTTCAGGCAACCTCCCACTTAAGGGGAAGCTGGTGTTCTAATCAAGCATAAACTATAGAAACAGAGAATTCCACAGTAAAGATCATCCATTGTCAGGTGCCAACCTACATATGGCAAACCTGAGGAGGATCTGGATTTTGAAACGTAATTCAGGGCCGACCTTTCACTAGACAATTGACTTTTTCTCTTTTCTACCACTTCAGCCCATATGCCCCATACCTCCTTAGCCTGTCCTTTCTCTTTTATCATGCCACTTTCCCTTCTCTCATGGGAGCATGGCAAACTGCACTGTCTGAAACCAGTCCAACTGTGGATCATCTGGAGGTGATTTCTAACACAGATTTGGAGGTTGTGTTCTTCCCATGATAACAGGGAGTTTTGTGCCTGAGGAATCCTTCATTCTGCACTAGGCAGAGGAAGCAAAGATCCAATGATTGCTCATACACCAATGTCTCCACCACATTAAAATGTACTATAGTTCTATGCAGCTTTAATTACACAAGCTCTTTATCCCAGGGTCTCTCTTCACTTCTCGAGAAGTTACATGAAGGAGAGTAAATAGCATATTTACAAAAGATAAAAGCAAGTACCTATTTCCAGTGTGCTCCAGTCGGGGGTCCTGGCCCTGGCCCAGCTCTGGCGTAGAGTCTACGATATCCTGAACATCAGACCATTCATCACTGCTACCCATTCCTACAAAAGATAATGCACAGATAAGAGACATATCCAGAAAAAAAGAAGGCCAACGGTTGTTCCACTCTAGGGACTGTATTCTCTGACTGGTCTTAAGCCTCTTTGGGTATCAAAAAGGATCGTGAGGAGCACTCTCAAGATTGCTATGGTACCATGTGCAAGGTGTTAAAAAGAGTGTAGATGGATTTCTAGTGAGTCACAAACTACAGCTGGGAAGGCGAGTTTCAGTATTCCTGGGGAAAGATAGAGGTGGGATCTACCATCATGAATAAGTGTGAGAAATAGGGGATTCTTGGAAGCATGCCAGAGGCAATACCATCAGTCAGTGGGTGGGGTAATGAAGTACTTCTGGACATTAAACTTTAAAAATAGCTCCAGAATTCTAAAGGTAAAATTGTTTTAAATAAGGTCATCTGTTTTGGGACATAGTTAAGGTCAATTAAGAAAGATTCAACACCAAATAATGTCCTTTTAATCTCTCAGTAAAAACCTCCCTCTTATTTTCCAACATTATAAAAGATATAAAACATACAGTAAATTAATGTATTCTATAACAAAAATTATTAGTGTTATAAATCATGACTGAATCACTTTAAATAGGAACAACTTGAGTATACAAATTCTCAAGCTTACATCTGATTTAACTGTTAATTATAGTGAAATTATGAAATGGAAGTAGCAATCTACTGAATACATGCAACCTAATCTGTTTCTAATGTGATGTATGTTCTGGAGTCATTATTTGATTAATGAAGAAAAAGAAAGATGAGGCTTCAAATGACTTAAAGAGTATGAAACAAATTAAACTGTTTTAGAATCCAGTCTTGAAGTTGTTCCATATAGGCAGACCCCACGTAAGCAACAGGGTCTGCCTACACAGAAATTCTTGCAGGATCCTGGCCCTAGTTCATAAATGACACTAGAATTTCAACTGCACCAGATATGGAGTTTATTGACCCTGTAAAACAGCTTCAGTGTTGGAGTGCAGTAACTCCTCACTTACAGTCATCCCAGTAAACGTAATTTTGTTGTTACGTTGCTGATGAGTTAGAGAACATGCTCATTTAAAGTTGTGCAATGCTCCCACATAATGTTGTTTGGCAGCTGCCTGCTTTGTCCACTGCTTGCAGAAAGAGCAGCCCGTTGGAGGTAGCTGGTGGGGGCTTGGAACCAGGGTGGACAGGAAGCCCCCAATCAGCTCCCCACTTCCCTAAGTTCCCTGTGTGGCAGCTGCTCTAATATTAGGGTGTACCCCTCCCACCTGCTCCTGCCCCCCTAAGGCAATCTACTTAGAGATGTTCAGCGTACTTAAAGGGGCAATGCGCCTGTCTCTCTCTCACATGCACACAGGGTGTGTATCTCTGTCTCTGTCTGCCATGCTGCCTTGTAGAATATGAGGCTACATTAGCAACAATGTGTTAACCCTTGAGGGCTCAGCCAAGTGCTAGTTCATCATTTATCAGTAAGGCATTCCCTGGGAAATATCCCACTCTCTGACTCCACCACCTCGACCAAGCTTCACAATCATCATTGCTGTGTACAGTATTAAATTATTTGTTTAAAACTTATACTGTGTATATACATATATAATATAGTCTTTTGTCTGGTGAAAAAAAATTCCCTGGAACCTAACCCCCCCATTTACATTAATTCTTATGGGGAAATTGGATTCACTTAACATCGTTTCGCTTAAAATCACATTTTTCAGGAACATAACTACAAGGTTAAGCGAGGAGTTACTGTATACAAAACCCACGATACCTTTATAGTATTTATTTCATTGCTTCAGGTTGTCAATGTGCAACACTTGGCAACATTTGTCACGTTTTAAGACAAACATGGTGTGCATCTGTTGCCAGAACAGGGCTCCTTATAACCATGGTTCTCAAGTTTCTAATTTTTAAAAAAAGTTGAGGAAGATTTCCCCAAATGTTGAAAATGATTATGATTTTACAAGGAAAATCATAATCCCTCTCCACTCCTTTCGGAACATTGGACCTTGGTTTCAGGAACCTGTCTTCTCCATTCTGCTCTGATGCACTTGTATCACCCACATTTTAACTCTAGCTGCAAAAAACACACAATACTGAAATTTCAAGTAAGCCATGTTTGCCCCCAGCACTGAGTGCTGCTCCTAGATTTCATTTATTAAGGACATGGCAGAAATAACAGCTGTGGCAAAAGTTTCAGGAATCAGACTTGACCATGGTCCATAAAAAGGTGTTCAGTTCCCTTGAATTGCTCTAGGGATGTATTAGCAGGAAAGTAGTAAGCCAGACACAAGAAATAATTCTTCTACTCTACTCAGCACTGATAAGGCCTCAACTGGAATACTGCGTCCAGTGAGTACCACGGTGTAGGAAATATGTGGACAAATTGGAGAAAGTTCAGAGAATAGCAACAAAAATGATTAAAAGTCTAGAAAACATGACCTATGATGAAAGATCAAAAAAAATTCTTTGGTTCAGTCTGGAAAAGAGAAGATGGGGTGGGAGGAGGGTGTCAGGGAAATATATCAGTGTTCATGCACATAAAAGGTTGTTATAAAGAGGAGAGTGATAAATTGTTCTTATCTACTGAGGACAGGACAAGAAATAATGGGCTGAAATTGCAGCAACTGAGTTTTAGGTTAGACCTTAGGAAAAACTTCCTCTCAGGGTGGTTCAGCACTTGAACAAATTACCTCAGGAGGTTGCAGAATCTCTATCATTGGAGGTTTTTAAGAATAGATTAGACAAACACCTGTCAGGGATGGTCTAGATAGTACTTATTCCTCCCTTTCTCAGTGCAGGGCACTGGACTTGATAACCTATTGAGGTTTCTTCCAGTCCTACATTTCTATAATTCTAACATCTTCAACAGAGTTATAGTAGGGATGAATTAGCCTCTGTGTATCAAACTATACGCCTTTAATATCCAGGCCCCAAATTCTGCCCTCAGATTCATGTTGACTTCAGCTAGAGTTGTACCCACATAGCTGAGGGCAGATTTTGGACCCAGAAGGCTACTGAAGTGTTAATTAGGTCTGATGTTGCATGCACTCCTCTATAATATCTTAGGAGCTCATGCCTCATTTATCCCAAATTCTAAAGTCTATTTGTGCATGGTAAAAAGCAGCAGATGTTATGCATCCATTATGGACTGACAAGAATCTTCGTTCTCGGCGGGGTGGGGGGTGTTCTGGCCCATTCATTCAGATACTTTCTCCTAAGCAGTTCACGTGGATCAAATTAATCCAGTCCAATGCAATTCCACTAGCCTTCATGGAAATGGAAGATACTCCTCCATTGATGATGACTCCCCAGTACAAACTTTCTAACCAATATCCAGCAGGTCTAGCAGCAATTTTAAACGTGACTATACTGAAAATTATTTAAAGTATGTTGGAGTTGCAGCCCTCTGCTGCTTCCTGTAGTGGACTGCAATGTATTTGGCAGGGGCAGAGGGAAGACATGCTGCAAAACAGATTTATCCTGAGTGTAAATACATTATCACCATTGGAATTACACCAGCGATGGCCTCGTATACTTACTACTAACTTTCTCTTGCTATGAGTCAACAGTGTGACCTTGCAGCCAAGAAGGCTAATGGCATATTGGGCTGCATTAGTATGAGCACTGCCAGTATATTGAAGGAAGTGATTATTCCCCTCTATCCAGCACTGGTGAGGCCACATCTGGAATACTGCGTCCAGTTTTGGGTCCCCCACTACAGAAAGGATGTGGACAAATTGGAGAGAGTCCAGCGGAGGGCAACAAAAATCATTAGGGGGCTGGGGAAAATGACTTACAAGGAGAGGCTGAGGGAAGTGGTATTATTTAGCCTGCAGAAGAGTGAGGGGGGATTTGATAGCTGTCTTCAACTACCTGAAAGGATCCAAACAGAATGAGCAGGTTGCCCTCAAATGGATCCCCACCAGGCCACCCACCCCCGCAAGCAAATGAAAGAACAAGGACAATGGTCTCAAGTTGCAGTGGGGGAGGTCTAGGTTGGATTAGTATGGAAAACATTTCACGAGGAGGGGTCGAATGCACTGGAATGGGTTACCTAGGGAGGTGGTGGAATCTCCATTCTAAGAGGTTTTTTTAAGGCCAACTTGACAAAGCCCTGGCTGGAATGATTTAGTTGGGGTTGGTCTGCTTTGAGCAGGGTTTGGACTAGATGACCTGGAGGCTCCTCCAACCTTATGTGACATGTGCACCCAAGTTTATGGAAATAGGCTAATGATGGGACTATATGTAACGAATATGCTTCATGCAAAAGTCATCCTGTAAAAGGTAATCATTACAAAGCTTATTACTACTCAGTGTATTCACCTATGTGTATGCATGTAGTATCTTTCGTGTAGTAAGCTAGAAATAGATAAGTATACTCTGAAGTCTCATTGTAACTATGCAAAGTAAGTGCCATTAATGGTGGCTTAGGACGTGATGCTCCCATTAACTAGAACAATTGGTTGTAAATGGCTCTGTTTACTTGTAAGCCTCCCTGTGTTCGTGTGCGTCAGGCCAGAAAGAATGGAGGCTTGGGGTCTCACAGGACATGTGACCATATCACCTGGTACTGAAATCCATCTTAAACCTGGTGCATTTCCACTTAGAAGGAAGGGTGGGAACCCAGAGAGAGGAAGGATTCCCCCCTTGTGCCAAAGATATAAAAGGGGATGAAACAGAACAAAGGCGACGGCAGTCATGAGAAAACCCCTACTTACCACCTGAGCTGGAACTAACAAGAACGGTATCAGGGGAAAGGATTGGGCCCAGACTAAGAAGGAGTCTAGTCTGTGAAAGAAGCTTATTGAAACATCTCTGAGGGTGAGATTTACCTATTTCGGTTTCTTAAATGTATTAGGCTTAGACTTGTGTGCTTTGTTTTATTTTGCTTGGTAACGTACTTTGTTCTGTCTGTTATTACTTGGAATCACTTAAATCCTACTTTTTATGCTTAATAAAATCACTTTTGTTTACTAGTAAACCCAGAGTATAAGTGATTAATACCTAGGGGAGCAAACAGCTGTGCATATCTCTCTATCTGCGTTATAGAGGGCGGACAATTTATGAGTTTACTCTGTATAAGCTTTACGCAGAGTAAAACAGATTTATTTGGGGTTTGGATCCCATTGGGAACTGGCTGTCTGTGTGCTGGAGACAGGTGACTTGCTGAGCAGTTTTTGGTTAAAGTCTGCAGCTTTGGGGACATGGACCAGACCTGGGTCTGTGTTGCAGCAGACTAGTGTATCTGGGTTAACAAGGCAGGGTTCTGGATCGCCAAGCTGGCAGTGGAAAACGGGCTCAGAGGTAATTCCAGCATGTCAGATGATGGTCCCAAGGGGGTCTCTGTGACCGAACACATCACACCCTAATAGTCTATGATTCTATGACAGTTTTTGCCAACCCATACAGGCCAGTGATGGAGAACGGAGAGAGCTGAGACTTCTATGTCTGTCTCCCAGTGCTGATACTTATATTTACTGTGCTGGCTTAACGGACATCATTAAAATGATACCGACTTATTGGCTAGGCATTCAACATGTAAGTACTTCTTGAGGAACTACATTGCCCTCTGCCAGCCAGAAGACGTTGATCCTGGTAGCAAACAGGCTGTTAATATAACTACAAAATGAGATTTCAACACTGGCATCCTCAGTCAAAGGCTACAGCAAAAGATTTTTCTACTGTTTTGTGGTTTCACTTTGTCAGGAACTCATTTGGGAGCTTTACAGAAGAAATTTCCTCTAAGTCAGTTGTAATAAACTTGGAAACTAGATCCATGTCAATGAATTTTTTATTTTTCCTCCACAACGCATGCCACTGTCCAAAAAGCAAGCATAGTCCTACCATCAAGCATAAATGAGCATATCACCCACCTTTATTCCCCTACTTCCAACTGTATCCTTAATAAACAGAGAGGATTGTCTTTCAGTTGAACTAAGCTAGTTACTCCTTCAGTCCCCCCAGACCTCCTCTGGTATTTTATTTTACAATGCCCAGGTATGCCTTTTATTAAAGTGGGCATGCAACAGGTTGGTTAGCAAAGACTATATACAGAAGAATACACTTGCCATACCTATGCTGACATTCCTCATCTCCTGGGTGACCTGAACTTCCATGTTCCTGCTGTTCCGCTTTTCCCGTGCCCTCTTATTGTTCTTGTCTGTTCCATTGTAGTCACTGATGGGTTGCAGACTCTCATTCAGGGGCGTGACAGCAGCAGAGGGCACAGATGAGGTTGGTGTGTTGGACTTTGTCCCAGTGGTGCTTGGAGTGGCAGCTGCAGAAGACTGCCCAGATTCAGACATTTCATCATTTGGGCACTATGACAATACAAAGAAGAAGAAAACAGAGAGGAAAAAGTGCATCTATATGTTTCAGATAATTTCTTATTTACTGGATTGATGGATGCCTTGTAGCAAATTATGGAAAATGAGTACCACAAACTGTACACCCAGAGCTCTTTGTGCCTGCTTAGCACTGCAAATGAACAGTAAGTTCCTGTACAGAACTCAACAAGCAAACCCAACTTGGCCTAACTACCGATCCCCCTCTTTCTTTATCACCAACAAAGATGGCATTTCAGATCTTCAGAAGTTAAGTGAGACATGAGGCCTATTCATAATGGAATGTGACCTGATTTTCAAAGGTGAAAAACAGCTGCACCTTCCCTTGACTTCACTAGGATTTATGAGTGCTCCGCACTTCTGAAAATCAGGCCAATGTCTTCCAAGATACCCAGTGCAAGAAGAAAAGCACAATCATTTCTGGAAAGAGATACAGCCTTCTGTGAAGCAGTTTCACAGATGCTCTGGATCCATCATTACAGTTGGTCATTGGCACAGAACTTGTTTAATAGATTTCTAATGCTGCCACTTCATTTGAAGGGACAAGTAAATATTTTTTATACTAGGCAGCTGAAGTAAAGTGGGTATCAAGCTGAAATGGTCTTACTTCATTAGTAGGGGAGAGCTACATGTCTGTATTAGCTCACGTAGAAGATAGCCAGGCATGGACCCAGGATGACAACATATGTGGTTCTCCCCAACTGGATGAAAGACAGGACCAAGAGTTCAGAAATCAAAAAATGTCATAAACAACCCCTTGAGATGTATTTCCAACCTGAAATGTGCTCAAACAAGTCCCTGTTCAACATAAATTATGGTCCCATTCCGCATCCTACCACATCCTGAAAAATACAGGAAGCTTTCAAGAATACTACAGCATTTGATGCTGCACTCCCTGCTTGCCAATTAAGAAAGCACTGTTTCAGACTCAGCCAGATCACCTTCTGATCAGTGACCAATTGGCCTGAGACCCAAATGAGATCTCCCAAGTCTTCTTGGCAGGGTTTCTAACCTTCCACCCCCGTACCTCCCAAGACCACTTAAAGCATTTCCTGAAAGAGGATACCAAAGTGAACTTCTAGAGCAACATATTACAATGTTTTCCACTTGGGCGGAAAAGCTATTTGATATATACCCACCTCCCAATTTCCTTACTATAGTTATTACCATCCTTATTTGCATCTTCTCTTCTGTGCAGTTGCTAGGAAGCTTCTGCTTCTACTTAGTTTGTTAACTGCGCTTTAAAATTAGGTACCATCTTTTTAGACCTCACAGTCTTGGAACTGTGATGTTGTCTGCACCTCAGTTTTTTGGAAGTCTGTGTTCTACAATCCTTCTTCCTTACAATTTCATGATGCAACAAAACAGTTTCACATGGGATGAGAATGAAGATAGTGAAAAAATGGCAATGTAACCCTTGGCAGCCATGCTTCCTTTAAAAAAACAAATCATACCCATTATTGACATACTACTTTAATTAGAAACACATTAAAGTCTCCCTGTCCATGCTCATTCCTGCAGTATCCTGCTGGATACTGCAGTAAGGAAACCAAGTGTCCTGTGCCACATCCATTACCTGATTACTTATGGCACAGACACTGAAATTGAATTTCTTTATTTTTTTACAATGTTGCTATCAAATTTTACCCACTTTTTTGCTTGACCTTTTTGGATTGTGAGCCCAACCAGCACACCCACTTCTCCTGTATGGATGTTCAGATCACAATCCTGGTGCATTAAATGGTCATTTGTGAATCTACTTGGTGATTTGGGCATCAAATTTGAAATATGGACATTTTACTTAGGCTGCTATATTTGAATATTAGACTTCTTACAACTTTTTAAAATTCCTATTCTGGGTGCTTCCATTCTAAAGTGCAAGGGCAAAATATCAAATCAGAGGGTTTCGTGGACAACTCCAGTGCATTGGGACTTAACGTTACTTTGACAAATACCTGCTACTGCACTCCCAAGGCCCGGAAGCAAAGGGGCTAAAAATGCACCATTATTCACTGTAAAATGTAAATAAAACCACATTCAAAAACACTAAAGCACCAATGCCATGGGTGCTACTCCTATTCCACATCTATCTCAAAAGCATGCCTCATGCACTGCTGCTTATTTATATAATTCTCCACTCAAAACACGCTCATGGGATAACCACCACGGTCTAACACACACCGTCAGTTATGCTTCTTAATTTTCCACTTATGTATGGAATATTCTCCACAGCCAACCAATCCGTTTTGGGAACATCCACTCCAAAACCCTTAGATACAGACAAGATATTCCTTTTAACCTTCCAGGAAGTCTACTAGACACTGCTGAAATATTCCTTCTACCCCACTCTACCACCAAATCTCCCTCACACACTAGCTATCCTACAGTCCAGGGGGTGATCTTCACAATCCTTCACATACAAAAGGATACTCTCCATAGCCACCACTTACCTAGAATCAGACCTGTGAGCCTCCTAAACTTCAAATGTGTAGCCGTGACCTCCAAAATGCATTGTAAAAGCCCAAAATTCATAGGAGTAATATGTCACCATGAGTAGCCACAACTCTATGATTTTAACACTGAAAATACAGTACATAAAAACAAACTCAAAAAGCATTAAGAACTAAATCTACAAAATATAAAATGTTAAATGTAAAAAAACAAAAGCAAAACGAAACCTAATCTAGTTACAAAAAGTAAGATGCAAATAAAATAATAATAATAAATAATGATAATAATAATGAAAATGTAAAAATATTTAATAATCAGACTCTTGAAGATGAAAAATCATTTCAGAGAGTTAGAAGAAAAAAGATCAGGCAGGTAAGCTATCAGTGTGCATCTGATAGCAGTGGAACATCAGCTATGTTCCCAACACAGAGAGAACTTAGAGCACCACAAAAGAAAAGCATAATAAAGTCACCATAAAGTATTTGCAGCACTGCAATGCATTTCAACGGCCAAGTAAGAACATTTATTAAATAACACTTCAAGCAGAAAGTACTGCCTAATAAAGAGCAATTAAGAGGTTTGCATGTGGGATACCTCCATCCCAAACAGTGAACCCATTGCCCACTTAGTATCCTCCACTACCCAACACTTACTCATGCTATATCTTCCACAAGCTATGAATTATTCTGCTTTAGGATATCTACCTTAACAATCTATGCATCCAGGATTTTCCATAACCCACAGCCTAACCCACCCCCCAGAGGCTACCTTCCTTAAACTCAGTGTCCCATACTTGGGCTTTCCTTAACAAGCGCTGAACATTTATCTCTGTGTTACCTGATGGATACTAGCTGAGCACTGTCAGCAAGGCACAATATTTTCTTTCCATTATAAATTGATTTCTTTGCCTGATACAAGATTAACAAATTACAAAAAGATACAGTTAGTAACCTCCACTGCCTGAACTCAGAATTCAAGGTTTCTATAGTTGTATTTGAATTTCTGATGAATTTTCCTGAAATGCAGAGTGAGTTATTGATAAACTGCAAAAGCTTTTAGTCTCTGTACTACGAAGTACAGGTTAAAACAGCAGCCTCATCAAGTCTATTAAAATGGATGCAACTCCATCTTTCTCCCTACTCTCCCCTGCAAAAGATACACACAACTGATTAAATGGAAGTGTTAGGGAATGCACTGTCATGGAGATAAACAGTGCATGCAAGCTGTGGTTGGACTGTGTCTCCTAGCAGAGGTGCAGCACAGGCAGAATGCAAATCAGTTTATACAAAAATGTTGTGCCATTTCTACATTCCTCCATCCTTGATCATACCAGTGCATTGTGGGACTCTTATCCCAGTTCCCAGCACAGCTCTCCAGAACAGGTGTTTTTGGAAATTTGCAAATTCTCATGAGATCTGAATGGTATTCTGGGCATGTTGGCCAAGTCCTATAGTTTCCAGGGTCAGTGTTCCATAACACTTTTATATAATGCTGGGGGTGATGCTAGGGATACAGTTGCTGGAGCTCGTTCCACAAATCAGTTATTGAAAGGAGGAGCAGAGCATTATAGAATTGCGGTGGGAGGGCCAGCAGCACTAGTACAGCTGCAGCACTGTGACTTCTTGTTCACACACGCAGATCACCAGCGTAGACTGTGAAGGTGACATAAAGGCTTGCTCCACAGTGGCACAATGCAACCAGCTATACCAATCACTCTATAGCAGCTGAGCGATTTGTATAAGGACACAAAGCATTTTAGATGCACTGTGGGCATTAGGTGTTGCTACCATCAGTGGTGGTGGCAGCACCTTTTTTGTCTAGTGTACATGAACCCAAAGACAGGAAGATTAAAACAAAGATCAACTAGAAAGGGCAGATTATGGCACAACAGCACAGTGCCCAGACCTACGAGAGAGAAAGACACAGTTCCAATGACGAGGCAGAAGATTGGTTCCATCATTTCTGCTCCATCAGCAGAAAACACTAACTAGCAGGAATTAGAACTGATAAAAATAGTGACAAAAAATGTGAGTTGTGTCAAAGCCAGTCCTCCAGCCTACATCAAATTTATCTGCATCTGAAGGTCTATCGTCCTACCCAGCGTTCTAAGAAAGGATCAGATGTACAAAAGAGAAAGGCTGCAAAGGGTTATGGACACATGGTGGTCTCTGTCTTTATGAAGATGTGGGATGCTATTGACAGTGGGAAACTCTTGTTCCATGACAATCTATAAAACCTTGTAGCTGGAGTTGGACTGCAGCTGGCCGAGGTCACTCAAGTGCCAGTGGTCCACTGTGGGGATGATCTTGGCCCCTATCTGCCCACGTACCATTCCATCAGCAAGGGGGAGGACATTCAGAGAGTTAGGGCGCTCCTTCCTGCAAAAGAGAGAGAAAAAGGAAGAGAGAAGAAACGATCCGTCAGCAAATCCACAGGATCCTTATGGTAAAGAAAGTTCACAACCAACACAGTGACTCATGTTTCACATGACACTAGGGCTAAATCCCATTCCCACCCCTGAAGTGCTGAGTTAACTCCCACAGTCTGAATGAGTAAGCATCTGATTCTGTGATTCAAAATTGGGTTATCTATTGCTAGGCTACATAGATGACCCTTACCATAGAATTATAGAATATTAGCGTTGGAAGAGACCTCAGGTCATCTAGTCCAAACCCCTGCTCAAAGCAGGGCCAACACAAACTAAATCATCCCAGCCAAGGCTTTGTAAAGCCGGGCCTTAAAAAGGATAGCGATTCCACCACCTCCCTAGATAACTCATTCTAGTGCTTCACCACCCTCCTAGTGAAATAGTGTTTCCTAATATGAAAACTAGACCTCTCCCACTGCAACTTGAGATCATTGCTCCTTGTTCTGTCATCTGCCACCACTCAGAACAGCCTAGCTCCATCCTCTTTGGAACCCCGCTTCAGGTAGTTGAAGGCTGCTATCAAATCCCCCCTCACTCTTCTCTTCTGTAGACTAAATAAAACCACTTCCCTCAGCCTCGCCTCGTAATTCATATGCCCCACTCCACTAATCATTTTTATTGCTCTCCGCTGGACTCTCTCTAATTTGTCCACATCCTTTCTGTAGTAGGGGGACCAAAACTGGACGCAATACTCCAGATGCGGCCTCACTAGTGTCGAACAGAGGGGAATAATCACTTCCCTCGATCTGCTGGCAATGCTCCTACCAATACAGTCCAATATGCCATTGGCTTCTTGGCAACGAGAGAACACTGCTGACTCATATCCAGCTTTTCGTCCACTGTAATCCCCAGGTCCTTTTCTGCAGAACTGCTGCTAAGCCAGTCGGTCACCAGCCTATAGTGACGCAAGAGGTTCTTTCTTCTTAAGTGCAGGACTCTGCACTTGTCCTTGTTGAACCTCATCAGATTTCTTTTGGCCCAATCCTCTAATTTGTGTAGGTAATTCCAGACCCTATCCCTACCCTCCAGAGTATCTACCTCTCCCCCCAGCTTACTGTCATCTGCAAACTTGCTGAGGATGCAATTAACCCCATCATCCAGACCATTAATCTTATCTCTTCATTAAAAGGCACTGTCAAAGTTAGGTTGCCACACAAAAATTGTTGACCTTCCAGGCCAACGATCCAATTATAAATCACCCCTCTCAGGAGTGTTTCTTAGCATCAGATTGAGCCCTCCTGTGGAGAACTCATAAGAAGGGGTGAAGGGCCAGAGACTACAGAGACTGACTACTGACCCCTTCTGTGGTTGGAAAAGTTGGGATTTATAGAAGGGGCTGAGGACACAGCCACCCAATTTAAGCAGCATTTCCCCTTGGGAGCCATGTCACAGAGAATATAGTCCCCTGCTTCCTCCTCGTGCCCCAAATATGGTGGAACTTTGACCCCACTGAGCTCTGACAGAGTGGCCTTCATGGGGTCCTAGGAACAGGCAATAGTAGAGGTGGCCCTCCCACTTCACCTTCTGTCTTTCTCATCTCAGATCTGGGTGTGCTTCCAATTACAATCCAGCCTCAGATATTTTATTATATATAATCAAAATGTATGATTTCATATAGGAAAGTGGCAACTACATGCAGCTGTCACCAGTCCATGAAACGTACAAGTGTGTCATCACCCCTACTGGTATATACATTAAACTGGCTAATGTACATGACAGTTCCTTCTACTGGTACATGAGAAAGCCAGTCAAACTGCTGCTTTAGCACATCAGGCAGAGGCTTGTGTTTTCAAGAGCAGGAGATTCAGAGGCTGAATCCAAAAACCAAATGAGCCCAGTGTGTTGAGGTGATCAGAGTGTCTGTGTTTACAGTCCGAGTCTGTTCTGAAGGGCTTCTGCATCTCCCAAACCTATAAACCTGCCTTACCACACACTGGCAAAACACTGACACTGTCTGAGTGGGACATATACAGTAGAATCCTGTTTATCGGCGCCTCCATTATCCAGCTCTCCATACTAACTGAAATGGGACTGACAGCTCAAGCCCTGGGCAGCGGGGTTTGGGCTGTCAGCCGCCTGTCTCCTGATGTCTGAGACCTGCCATCTGGGGGTGAAGCCTATTATCTGGATTTTTGGTGATCTGATCTGGCCCCGGTCCCAATTATATCACATATATGGGGTTTCACTATAATGTGTTTCATTCTCAGTACTTCCCAGAATGCACCTCAACTCACTATCTCGGAGTATAGCCTGGAAAATGGAATTCTGTGATCTGAATTTATCTGACCAGATAAATAGCCATTTCATTATTCTTTTTAAACTTTAGAACTTTATTGAGAGAGCCTGATTTCCAAGTCTAGGTAACTTAGACCCTCACTGAGCAGAGGCACCTTTAAACTTCCTGGGGGAATAGGCTGGTGGAAAATCAGATCCAGGATTGGAGAGCTGCTATAAACTCCTTTGTAGTTCACTTTCCCTCCCCAGCTGGGAATCTGGGCCTTTGTTCTTTGTTTAGCATAGTCTACTGTGAAGTACTGGGCACTCTTACAATGCTATCTATGTAATAAGCTGTGGCTTCCAAACAGAAATCTCGAGAGACTGCATAATGGAGGGTGATGTAACGGCTTTATCAGCATGTGTTTGGGAAGGCTGCATTGCTCATGAGTGGCAAAGCTGGTAGTGAGTTATGCAAGCCATCCCAAATGAGTGCAGATAAAAATCTCTTCTATTGCACTGTCAGGTTCCTAGTGCTACCACCTATTTTGCAGAAAAAAAAATATTTTAGAGTCTTATTGGCAGTGTTCCAATTTTTTATGTCCATGTGCAGAATAAATTTTGTTACATAACAAAATTCATGTGGTGGGCGTGGGTCCCAGGGGTTTGGAGTGTGGGAGGAGGCTCAGGGCTGGGGCAGAGGGTTGGGATGCAGGGGGGTTACGGGCTCTGGGGTGGGGCCAAGGATGAGGGGTTTGGACTCCCCCCAACCCTCTCTCACCACAGCAGCTTGGGGCGGGGAAGAGGCACCTCTCCCTAGGCTCGGCAGCTCCAGGAGGGCTGGGCTGGGCCAAGGGAGGGGCTCCTTTCCCGGCCGCTCCAGTGGGCCTTGGCTGGGGCAGGGGCAGGGGAGGGGCTCCTCTCCCCCAGCCGCAGCAAGTCCGGGGCAGATCCTCGCTGGGGGCCTGGCTGGGATGATTCAGCTGGGGATTGGTCCTGCTTTGAGCAGGGGGTTGGACTAGTTGACCTCCTGAGATTCCTCCCAGCCCTGATATTCTATGATTCTATGATTTTATGATATAGCAAGGGGTACGGGTGGAAGAGGTTGCACCAGAAGAAAGCATCCACAAGCTCTCTTTCACCAGGGACACATAGCTGCAGATGACCAGAGCAACCCAAAGACCAGGGAACAGAGAATGGCCAGAGGATGCACTGATTTAGCAAATGCTCTTATCAGACTCCATTAGCAGGACTCCTTTGGAGCTCCAGATGCAAATTAAAGATGACCCACCTTGCAGAATGAGCCCAGGAAGGAAGGCCAGTGTTGATATTACCATCTGCCCTCCCTTGGGATCCATGTCCCTTCCCAGGGCTGGGGCCTAGCGGGCACAGGTGTGTGTGATTTACCCTTCTACATGCCAGAACTGATGATTCTGGACCCTCAAGTGTTTGTTTTTTTTAAAACACTACCAGCTGTGGTCAACCCATTACCAGAAGTATTTGGCTAAGGGGCAAGATGAGGAGACAAACTGATCAACAAATTGGTATTAAGACTTAACAGAAAAAAAAACCCCACCAAGCATACAGGTTTGTTGGAGTTAATACATTAAAGGCAGGGCAGGAATAAAGGGTCAGTCTTTTCCTATCAAATCAGATATGCGTCCTTTCTCAGGAAGGCTCCATGCTGTTTCTGTGGAACACTGGTCCTGTACATGGAGAACATTTCTCCAGGGACACAGCCAAGAGACCATTATAACTGCTCCACTTGTGACCTGCATGAAGTGATTGTAATGGAACCTGAGGCCCCTGAGACATGAGCAAATGCACTAACACAGGAGCTGACGCAATGGGTTAAGGAGTGTGCAGGCAGCCTGGAAAGAGAGATTTAATTTCCTTCTGGAGAAACAAAGAAAACACTCAGTAGCTCCATTCTCAGCATTGCTCATATGAAAGCCAGAACATGCTGATTTGTCAGTCCATTGTGCTGCCATGACAGCTTCTGATAAGGCAGGGAAACTGTGCTAGTAGGTAGTTGCTGCTCACTGTGTCCCATCTGGGATTGGCAGAGGGCTGAGAGGGCATTTTCCAAGTAGCCTAGCAAAGAATTTTGGGATGCTGCTTTTTTCCAAACAATCTACATTATAATCTGGGCCTGTGGCTCCCATTATTCACAAATGGACATTTCATAACAGATGGAAGAATCCTCTGATACAGACAGCACATAAATGATATCAGATTCATAGGTGCATTGATTTGGTTTTGTTTTAGAACTGTTACCCAAAAGGAGTCATTCTAAAATGTCTGCTACTTTCTAATGTTAACAGACACTATAGTTCTGGAGACAAATTTCCAATATTGTACAGTTAAAGATAAGTTGTTGCCTATCTATACGGTATCTTTTGCATACTCACCACATTAGTGGTGGCCATAGTCATGTGACAAACTACATTCATCACACACCTCTGGCTGCCTCACCTGCATTCTGCTCACTAATCATAGAATATCAGGGTTGGAAGGGGCCTCAGGAGGTCATCTAGTCCACCCCCCCTGCTCAAAGCAGGACCAATCCCCAACTATCCCAACAGCTGTTACTCAACCCCAATCTCCAAAGTGACAGTTTAAAAAAAAATGCTGTAATAGGATTTACCTTTTCCTCCATGACTGGCGATGACTGCAGTGACAAACATAGCAGCCAAAACAGAGTGGCAACCGCACAAGAAGCGAGACAAAAAAACAACCATTAGAGAGCAAAAAGTCATGCAAGAACATGTATGTGTATGTGCTCACACAAATACACACCTGAGCAGTGATGGAGACACTTACAGCCCCATAAACATGCACCCATACAGCAGACGCATTACATACATGCACTCATAATCACACTGTGGAAACACACACTCTCTCTCTGTATGTCTCTTGTGCATACATGTACACACTACTCTGTGCTTATACAAACTTCAGTCACAGTGACAAGCAAACATACCAAGTGTATGTAGGGGCTCACACAAATATGTGCCTATCTAGCATATCACACAAAACACATCTGTGACACTGCACCCCATATTCTTCACAGTGATATTATGATGATATTATTATGACATAATTATGATGTATGTTATGCAAGGTAAGTCATGTGAGGTGTCATTGGAAAAGTTACGATTTGCTTAATATGATTATCCTACTTGTATGCATGTAGCATTTTTGTGTCTCAAGTTATGAATATTAATTATGTATCTGTATTTCAAATGTAGTTACACCTGGGTAACGCCCACTAGACAAGATGCTTTCAGTCTAGATAGTGGGTGGGGAAGGGCCTATTCAGGGCAAGGGGCCATTAGGAAAAAATAATAGGCCTTAGGAGAAGCTTATCTCCCACCAGGTGAGCCTTCCTATGAATGTTACAGACAGGCTCCAAGTAATGGCTGCTATGACTCTATGAGGACATGTGATGAGACCACATGTCTCTGAACTCCATCTTGGGATGTCAGTCATAGACTGGATTGGGATCCAAGCTTTGGGAACAAAGGGTTCCCACCATGTGCAAAAGCTATATACAACAGGGAGTGACATCATCTGGGGTTCTTCAACTCCACAGACAAGAAGGCTCCTGGAAACACCTTAGGAACAAAGACTGAACTGGGGGAAGTGCTGGACTCAGTCATGTGCGCCTGGGGAGCTGAGAGTTGCCTTAACTTACTGCTGGGGGAATTATGCACCACTGCGCATGCACAGAATTCATGTCCCCTGCAGATTTGTTTGCTTCCCTGCAGAAAAATGACTTTCTGACAGGGAAGCAAAGGGAAGCTGCAAAAGTAATCATGCACCACTCCCTAGGTACATTGTTTCAGGCACCCGGAGTAGCCTGCAGAGAGGTAAATCACTTCAGTGCTCGGGACACCCCAGCAAGTGGCTCCTACCCTGAGCTGGGATCAGCTACTAATCCTGGCTGGGCTGGAGGCAGGAGAGGATGGGACTTCCTTTTCCCCTGCAAGGAGTATCTGGGGCTGTGTGAAATCCAGCTCCTGATACCTCCCCCAGCTGCAGGAAGCTCAACATCGTCCCCTGCTTCCTGCCCCCATCACTTCGCATTTGCGAGGGAGGTGTCCCCGTATGGGGAGCTGCTCCCCCATCCGCCCAGCCCCTGTGCATCTGGATCTCCTGTACCAGACACCTCCATCAAGTCTCATCCCGTACACCCAGAACCCCTCTAGCCCTCCATACCCGAACCCCACCCCAATGAACCTCAACCTCTGCTTCTGGAGCCCCCTGCACCCAGACTCCCTGCCTCTGGACCCCCCACCCCTGCCCCCAGAACACCCTCCATTGAGCTCCCTGCACTCAACCCCCCACCCGATGTGTCCCACTCTGAGCTCCACATCCAGACCCCTATGCCACTGACTCCCAACTAGCTGCACCTAGACCCCCACCCCACCAAGCCCCACTCCGCCTGCACCCAGACCCCTCTGCTGAGACCGCCACACCCACACCACTGAGCCACAACCACCTTCACCTGGAAGCCCCTGCAGAATCCCATTGCCCTTGCACCTGGAACCCGCTCCCCAGTAAGCCTCTGTACATCCAGATCTCTACACACACCTCGACCCCCCACTGAGCTGCCTGCACCCAGATTGCCCCACACAGAATCCTCTCACCCCACATCTGGATCCCCCCACACTGAGCCCCTCCACACTTGGATCCTTGCCTGGTTGAGCCTGCCTGCCCCACACCTGGAATACCTGGTGCAGAGGGGCAGGGTCCAGGATGTTTCTGGGGCAGGCTCAGGCTTTGTGCTCTGTCAGCGTCAGGTGCAGCCTCACTGCTGAGTCCATGTCCTGGGAGCAGGGGGCTGCAGGGTGATCTCCCACCTTTGTGCAGCCAGTGGCCTGTGCTTCCCACTGCTGAAGCCTCTGCATTTATTTACTGACAAATAAAACTGGCAGAATTTAAAAATGTTGTGTGCAGAATTTTTATTTTTTTGCACAGAATGCCCTAAGGAGTATTAACTGTAGCCTACCTACGCAGGGGCTGGTCAGAGAGCCTGCATGTAACTGCAGCTGGGTGTGTCCCTACCTATTTGTGTGCTGGTGAAAGTGTAGGCTGGAGGGCTTTGCATCTTGTCACAGCAGTACAGTGTGAGAGTGAGCCCATGGTGGTGGGGCAGGAGGCTCCAGTGGTACCCCAAATTCCAGGTGGGATCCTTTGGGGGAACCCATCACAGCACCCACCCATCCACCAAAGCACACAGATGAGCTCATACAAACACCCAAGAATGCAGTGAGAGGTGTACACTTATGGTTCCCACAAATACACACCACAGCAACAAAGCACACAAAATATATGTGCTTGTTTATACTCATCCGTTCAATGACGCAGAACACACCCAACATAAATACATATGCTAACATGAACGTGTACTAGAGTGCCACACACACAAGGGCACAATGCAAAGCTTGGAATGAAGGAAAAAGCCCTCTTTCAATTAATGATTTATACAAACTCAGAAGGAGCCACAGGTCACAGACATATGATGGGTCTCTTTTTTCTCCTCCCAGGAGGCTAGCAACACACCAGCACTCAGAGGCACTCAGATTGCTACTTGTGCAGTACAGAGCAGGAAATTCATGCTGACAGTTTTGTCCCTCCCCAGTGAACTGACAAGTTATCACAATTCTTGATACTTTCTATCATGCATCCTTTCCCCAGTAACAGCACAAAGCCACATTTAGCTAATGTTTCTTGGACTTTGGAAAGGGGAAATGTGAGCAGAATTAATTCAACCTGCATCATGCAGCCATGTTCACATCACTTCCTATCTAATTTTGGCAGATCCCAATGGCAGGAACCACCAGTCAGAATACAGAAGGCCTGATTCTGCTGTCACATACAGTGGTTTTACACTTCACAATGCACTGACTTCTATGGAGTTTCTCCTGTTTACTTTGGCATAAGTGAGAAAGGAATTAAGCCAAAGGCATCTAATTCCTAGCACTAACGCTGATGACACAAGGATGTGATTGGGCTATGAAAGTATACTGCAAAGCTTTCCCAGTTCTCATGGGTCAGGAAATAAAAGAGAGAGAAAAACAGACTAATGTAAAGAAGAGTTTTAAACAGGGGCATCTGCTCCTCCACTCCCAGGAGTGTCTATGAGCTATTGGTTCTTTAACTCCACAGTGAGTTGAAGACTTATTAGGGTCCTGTTCCAAAGCACACTGCAGTCAATAAGAGTCTTTCCATTAACTTCAAAGGATTTGGAATCCGGCTGTTTAAAAGTACAATACTTGCAGATTTCCAATGAGTGCTTGAATGGGCATTACAAAGTTTGTTGAGAGTTGGGAATAGCCCTCTGTCTCCATGACTCTAGGGAATAAAATCTGCCAAGAGTTGCAGTGACAACTTCCTTTAAAAAGGAAAGATTATTTTTTAAAAGATTATTTACATTTTATCTTGTATTTTAAGTCCATCCATCCTACCTGTTTCATCTCCCTACTGCATCTGTCATGCTACTCTAGCTCCAGGTTTTTCAGGTGAAGCAGATACAATTTGAGATTATCCACTTGGATGCTGCATTCAAACTATGCAAGGGTTAAGAGAATAGCCAGGAGGATTGGCAGGTAGCACAAAACACGATCTTCTGAGATCATTCATTCCTATTCTACTGCCACAAGGGTAATTTACAGTTTCTGTAGAAAGTGTAACCTACAAGTGACCCTTACATCAACTAATCTATTTAAAATGCTCTGTGGCCTCTTGTAATTCCTCTATAGCAGATATACCGTATCAGATATTTCATCCAGAAGGAGAAACTGACTCCCACCAAATAAAGGGTAAAACATCCCCATCCACTTAGAAATAATTGTGGCTTCTCTTTGTATATGTATATGCTATATAAGCACCTTTGGTAGCCTTACAAATTAGAATATAAAAATCATACTAAATAATCCAGCATGGGGGACAGATCTTTCCCTAAAGTGCCAGGGTCTTCTAGCTACAAATTATTCCTGCAGTCAAATCCTAGCCAATACAGCAGGAGTGGCTGCAGCTATTAAGTGAGGTAAATTAAATTGTAACAAGACATTATTTTGAAAGGATGTAATCTGTATCATATGTTCTGCCTCAAGCTAGAGTGGGAAACTGGCACTGATTGTTCTTTCGAATATAAATGTTTCATACTGGAAGATCATATCCATAAAATAGAGGTCAGCAACCTCTGGTGGGCCAGGTGACAGGAAGCTGCGGCCAGCACATCCCTCGGCCCATGGCACTTCCCGCCATCCCCATTGGCCTGGGACGGCGAATCGCAGCCAGTGGGAGCCACGGTCCACTGAACCTGCTGATGCGGCAGGTAAACAAACTGGCTTGGTCTGCCTGGCGAGCCGCGTGCCAGAGGTTGCCAACCCTTGCCACAGAAGATTAAAATATGTTTGAAAGGTAGACCTTGAATCCTTGGGATTTCAGTCCAAAATCCAAAAGAGGAACTGGTTCAGAAATCACTCAGCCTAATTCCCTACTGTCTGGAAGAGATGAGCCAGAAATGTAAGCCAAAGCTGAGAGAGGCTGTGGGAGACAGCATGTGCATGCTGTAGGAGTCAGTCTGCCTCAAGAGCTGAAAGCCTGAAGAAGAGGGGAAAACTCTAACGCTGATCTCTTTGCCCCTTCCACATAATTAAACCCTCAGGACTATGAAAATTCATTTAGGCTTGAGCTGCCCTTCGTAGGAGCTAAATAAGATGGAAGGTTGCAGTCATGACACACCTTAGACCATGCTGCATCACGGTTGCAAACAGACTCATAACTCCACCAGCTGCAAATCCAGGAAATATAAATAGCAGAATGATATAAGTGCATGTCAGCATGGATATTCTCCTTCCTGTAGCACATTTCACCTCTTGCAGGCAGGAAGGAAATTACAGTAGGATTGAAAAGGATTTGTCCAGCCCTGGAACAGTTTCAAGTCATTGTTTTCTTGTTATTAACTGTATCCATTTTCTTTCAGCATCCTCACTTCCTTCCTGCATTGGGGTTGTGCTGTATATTCTGTGCACTGTAATGGTGCTGTACTACCAATTGCATTTGCTAGAACAAATCCATATTAACAATACATATCCAATCCCAGCACGCACTGTCATGCCATCAGCATAGAACTGGGAGCTGGTGCTAGGTGCCACACAGAGCATTCCTTAACAGCATTGGAACGTTTCTTGCCTTCCACTTGTGCCATGCAGTTTTGGCAGAAAACAACTTGTTAGGTAGAAAAAGAATGTCAAAGCTGCAGGGGACCTGGCAAGAGTCCTGCCATATTTACAGAAGATCCTGACAGATGCCCTGAGCTACTCTCAGCTGCTCTCCACACCATGCCTCCTTCACAGGGTCTCTCGCTCTCATTTACAAAGTGCAGTCGACACTTCGGCTGTACTTAGACTGCCAGTTTTAAATTAGTAAAGGAAGCCATAACAGATAGAGGGTGTTTAAATCCCTTACACTGGGAGCTGGGATTTTTCTCCCACTTAGCACAATGCACAACAATCTACAACAGGCATTTCTAGCCAACTAGCACTCTGGCATCAATGGGTATATCTGCACAGCCCACAGCAGCAAGCCTCTGTGCCTAGGTTAGGGTTATGAATGGCTTGCCAACTACAAAACCAGTTTCTCCTCCCTTGGTTTTCTCACCTCAACTGCTAGAACAGAGCCTCATCCTCCCTGATCGAACTAACCTCGTTATCTCTAGCTTGCTTCTTGCTTGCATATATATACCTGCCCTGGAAATTTCCACTACATTCATCCAACAAAGTGGGTATTCACCCACGAAAGCTCATGCTCCAAAACGTCTGTTAGTCTATAAGGTGCCACAGGATTCTCTGCTGCTTTTACAAGATCCAGACTAATACGGCTACCCCTCTGATACTTGAGCCCAGGTTAACAGACTTGCACTACTGTGCTAAAAATAGCTGTATAGACATTGTGGCTCAGGCTGGAGTTTGGGCTCTGAAGCCTAGAAAGGGAGTGGATTTCAGAGCCTGATCTGCAGTCTATACAGCAATTTTTAGCACATTAGCACAAGCCTAAGTCTGTTGACCCAGGGTCGGAGACTCACTGCCACTCGCTGTGCCTGTACATAAAATTACAAGGCTCTAAAATATCCAAAAGGGACCCCTATCCATAATTCCAGAACATTTTCCACCTCTCTGTCTCCACATTAACCTCTTTGTTCTCCTCATCCTTCATCATCCCTATCAGACTACATTACTCCCCTATTAAATTGTCTCACAGATTCCTGCTTGCCCATTATTTCTTGTCCACTTCACCTTCTTTGCTTTGACAACAATGCCAGCTCTGCTTTCTCTGTAGTTTCCTTCTCTCACTCCCAATATCTCCATGCCTTCTTTCCTGTCCTCTCTATCCACAGTCTACCATTTAGGTTATAAACTCTTTGGGGAATGTCTTTACAATGCTAAGTATATTGTTGGCATATAATGATTAATAAAAAATAGTCTGACAGTGTAAAATCACAAAGAGAACACTTTTCTCCTCACCAAGTTACTGGATAGTTTGTGATCAACTTGAGTGGATTTGGGTTATGTCCCTCAAGCAGTACTGGGTAATCTATTACTTCACTAAATCATATTCTTCAGGAACTCAATTTTTTCATTCCCCACCCCTAAGGCAGTATTACTGGAGCGTAAGATCAGTACAGAGAACCCATTTGATGCTCCTCTAACTGGTATAAATCATGAATTATTGCATTAAAGTCAGTGTAATTATACTACTTTAAAACTAGTGTGAGAAGAGAATAAGGACCAATGATTCCAAACTGCTGGCTTCTAACTCTCATTGCTTTCGATGTGGGAAGATGAACAAAAACAACTCACTATCTTGGGTTCACCAAAACCTTGGGCAAAAAAAGTCCATATGGGATGGTCTTTTTACCAAAATCTTTTTTTTTTTTTGGTTGGGGGTAAGAAACAGAGGAAATCAGATTGTGACAATGTACTCCTGAACTGGGAAGGCATGTTTCTCATGTTCTCCATGGCTCTTTTTTCTGTGGACCTCCCTGTGTGCATATTTTTACACTTGTCATCTAAATATAAAAGGGTAATTTTTAAAATGCCCATGCAAGAAGTAGGATTGCAAATAAACAGAATATGTACATGTATTTTTGTGCCTACACTGAAGACTTGCCTAGAACAAAATAGCAAGGTTCAACTACAGTCCATTCCCAGTGATCTAGCAGGGAGGGAAACTTGTTTTGGTTCTTCTCTCACACACATATGCACACAGTCCATAAGCCCCTGAATGGCATATATTGCAGTGGAAGGATATGACCCTACCTCCTCCCAGGTAGACCGCCCTCAGTTTGACTATTTCCCCCAACCTGCTGCATCTTGGACCGCTCAATGTGTTCCACGTAGGTCTGGATCATCTGTGAAGAGGGAAAAACCCATGAGGCAAACAGAAGTGAAAAGGAGACTCAGGTTCCTCTTCTGCTTGATCTTCCTCCAGAACTCATTTCGCTCTTTTTTTTTTTATAATTATATCTGTCATTGCTATTCTTTAAGGCCAATGACATAATGAATGAGCCTTAAGTCTGGGTCTAATATGAAAACGAGTGGGACCAAATAGATACCAAACCTCAAGCCCAGTACAATGGCAGAAGGTCTGTGACAAAACATATGCAGAAAAACAATGAAAAAAGCTTCTTGGAAACTAGACAGCAGTGGTAGCCTCTTGAGGCTTAGAGGAAATAGGATAACAGAGCATTTCACCTCTGGGCGGGGGACTTACCAGCTACAGACACCTCTTATTTTTAATCATTCAAATAGTCTTTTCTAAAGTATGTTTGTAGACCTACATGTAGACAAAGAGAATGATATTTACTTTGAGATGATAACCTACCTCTGTGTGGCGTTGGTGCAGGGCATTGTACTCTTTCTTCATTTCTGATTCACGTTCCTCCAGCCTTGAAACTATAAAAGGAAGTATTCCACCCATCAGAGAGCATATATGTTAGACTCCAAAAGGAACACCAGATAATTCTCAAGGAAGTATCTTATATTACAGAAAATAGGTAAAAATGAGTTAATTACTATTAAAAAATGAGAAACACAGTAATGTATGTGTGGCACGTGGTATAACTCACAAACTCATTTCACGGGTATCAAAATGTCCTTAAGGTGAACGTACAAAGTGATGCAATGCTAATTTTAGAGGCGGGTCTGTCAGGGCCCAGCCCAGTACCTACCAACAGACAAATGAGCCAACACAAATGCCGATCCAAGTTAGGCTTTAGCTCTACCCTTTGTATGTGAGCTGCTAGAGAATCCAAAACTTCCGAAGGCTCAGCCCCCATTGGCAAGGATCACGCAGCTCTATTATGACTCCTCTGACTACCTGAAGAGCAGTTTTATTGGATTTTACTGCTGAATTTTGGAGGAAGCCTTGTCCAGCCCACCACAACTGCACACATTAGGGAAAGGAGAACAAAAACAAAAAATGAGGTGGGATATTTGGTGCATGAGAAAAGGCACGGAGAACCCATTCAGGGACGAGGGAAATAAATGGTATGCTCTATATTAAACACATTACAGTTGGCTGTGTCCAACTACAAAGGGCCAGAGCTGATTAGTGAATAACATCACATGTAGTTTGGGGCCCACTATGTGTTATTGGAGAAAAAGAGTTGCTGTGTTTTTTAAAAGTTGATCCAGCCAGAAAGTATTTACAGCAGAAACTAACTGAAAGCTCCAACTCGATTGTTGTTAACTGCAAACTGGGATTTGCATGTAAAGCTCCTTTGGACTTTCTACCACGTAGATGCAATTACAGTTGACAAAGAGAGGTCCATATTCCTGCCTCCAAAACAAAATAGGATGTATATTCGGCACATGCTCCTCTATACTCCCTTTTCAATAATATGATCTAAGATCGTGGCATCAGAAGTCCTGTCTAATGCAATAAAATGTTTGATAGCAAAGAAGGGTTTTAAATGTCCTGTTTATTGGGAAAAAGAAATTCACTGCCACACACAACATCTAGGAAATGTATTACAAGTTAGGTTTGGCTCATACCTGAAATATTCCACACACAATTCTTTGCATTTTAACAGGGATTTGCCTGATATTTTATAAAATGGTATAATCTGAAAGATGTAGTGAGCGTGTGTAAATTACAGAAATTGAAATTGTGGTCCCAAAGGGCTAAATAAATCCTTCGTGTAACTTGAGTGACTTCAGACAAGTTATACAAGGGGTGATTTAGGACTAAAGTCTAGGTAGTTCTAAATAAACTCAGCAAAATAACACAGGAACCCCCCAAACTACTGCCAAATGCACTCCACAGATCTACCACTTCTCATCCAATAGTACTTCGTGTAATATACAAATTTGTTTAAAACAAGTAGTACTTGCTCCAGTATGAAGCTGTGGGATTACAAGGGCTGCTGTAGACAGCAGAATCATAGAATGCTATGGTTGGAAGGGACCTCAGGAGGTCATCTAGTCCAACCCCCTGCTCAAAGCAGGACCAATCCCCAGAAAGATTTTTGCCCCAGATACCTAAATGCCCCCCTTAAGGATTGAACTTACAACCCTGGGTTTAGCAGGCCAGTGCACAAACCACAGAGCTATCCCTCCCCATAAGATAACTGATTTACAGAACAGGCATGAGACAGTTCTTGAAGCTCCGTAATGTCCCCAAAGGCTGCAATTGGCCATATTTTCGTATAATGCTCAGTGCAATGAAAACAATAAAGCTACTATCAACTTAAATGTTGAACATATTTCTCCCCTTAGGCCCCTCAAAAGTTGGCACTGGAGTTAGGAATGTCAAACTTCCAGGCTTTGAATAAGATGCATTAAACAAAGAAACTTCAGAGCAATACCCTAGCTTCCAAGGAAGCCAAACCATACAAGCATGTTGATTGCATTACTGTACTTACTCTGGTCTGCATAGTTTTTAGCCTTCAGCTCCAGCTGCCGGGTCTGAAATTCAAGATGCTCAACCTGGATTTGCAGGTCTTTCTTCTCTTGTTCCAGTGCATCTTCAAACTCTATAAACTTCTGTACAGGCAAAGAAACAAAGAAGGAGACCAGCATGAGAAACAAATACACAGTGCACCGTTTCCCATTTTGCCTCCCTTTCTGTCCCCAATAAAAATGGGAAAGAGAGAAAGAATGTAACAAAAACAGGAGGTTAAATTTTTAGAGTCAGTACTGCAGATTAGAGTACTTCAACCAGGTAAAGAGGACATGGATGGGTATAAACTGTTCAGGAAGGGTAGGCAGGGCAGAAAAGGTGGGGGAGTTGCATTGTATGTAAGAGAGCAGAAACGCTCAAGCCCGGAGAAACTGCAAGAAAAACCTGAAAGCTCTGGAATAATTTAGAAGTGACAACAAGGTTGATGTTCGGGATGGTACGCTAAGACCACCAGACCAGGGAATAGGTGGATGGCTTTCTCCAACAACTAGCAGAAAGTTACTAAGATGCAAGCCCGGTTTCAATGTGAAGAGTAATACAGCGGTGCACAACAAGCCAGGAAATTTTGGAAATGTAGGGGACAATTTCCTGTCCCAAGGCTGGAGAAACCAACTAGCGGCAGAGCTCTTCTGACCTAAACTCTCACAAAACAGAGAAGAGATAGTAGGGGATACGCAAAAGGTTGGAACCAGGAGGCAGGACCATGAGATGGTTTATCAGGATTCCTGAACACAGGGAAAAAGAAGAGCAGCAGAAACTGGACTCAGAAAAGAAGACTTTGACTCCAAGGAGCTATGCAGGACCCCTGGGAAAATAACATAGGGAAAGGACCAAAGAGCTCGGATTAAGAAGCCCTTACTGAAGGTGCGCGAACAAAACCCTGATTGCCAGAAAGAATAGAAATATGGCAGAGCGACCAGATGGCTAACAGTTGAAATCCTTGCTGATCTTAAAACGCAAACAAGAAGCTTTCAAGAAGTGGAAGAGGACAAATGACCAGGGAGAGATAAAAAATATTGCTCAGGCATGCAGGAGTGAAATCACGAAGGCCAAATCACACTTGGAGTTGCAGCTAGCAAGAGATGTCAAGAGTAACAAGAAGGGTTTCTTCAGGTGTGTTAGCAACAAGAAGAAAGTCAAGGAAAGTGTGGGCCCCTTACTGAATGAGGTAGGCAACCTAGTGACAGAGGATGTAGAAAAAGCTAATGTACTCAATGCTTTTTTGCCTCTGTCTTCACAAACAAGGTCAGCTACCAGAGTGCTGCACTGGGCAGCACAGTATGGGGAGAAGGTGACCAGTCTTCTGTGGAGAAAGAAGTGGTTCGGGACTATTTAGAAAAACTGCATGAGCACAAGTTCATGGGGCCGGATCAGCATCCCCCAGTCAGTCTTTGGCCTGCGCCGTCCGGGGCTCCCGTGTTGATTTAAAAGGCCCGGAGCTCCAGACCCTTTTAAATTGCCGGCCCCAGGGCAGCTGCTCCCTTTGCCCCCTCCCTCGCCCGTCAGGGCTGCCAACAAGGGAGGAAAAAGGAGCAGGGACAATGGTCCTTTGCCGCAACAGCGTTTTAACGTTGCTGTGCACACACACACACACACACCCATCGACAGCCCCAACAGGGGCGGAGGTGGGGTGCAGCAACATTATAGCGCCGCCGTGGCAAAGGACCATCCTTAAAGCACTGCCATGGCAGCACTTTAACATTGCTGCCCCTTCCCACCCCCCTGTCGGTGGCCCTGCTGGAATAGACCCTACTGGCAGGGCCCCAATAGGGAAGACAAAAGGGACACGGATATTAAAGCGCTGCCGCTGCAGCACTTTAATGTGGGCTGGGTATAGGCCAGTGCGGGTTCTTACCGATATGGAGTACTGGCCCGTACTGGCTCACTTTCACCCCTGTCTTTGGGTTAAGTTTAGAGGCAAGAGCAACAGGGGTGATGTTGTGGTAGGTGTCTGCTATAGATCACCAGACCAGAAGGATGACATAGACAAGGCTTTCTTCAGACAACTAACAGAAGTTTCCAGATCACAGGCCCTGGTTCTCTGACATCTATTGGGAGAGCAATACAGACAATCCAGGAAGTTTTTGGAAAGTGTTGGGGACAACTTCCGTGGTGCAAGTGATGGAGGAATCAATTAGGTAGGGGCTGTTCTCCTCTTGACCTGCTGCTCACAAACAGGGAAGAATTGGTAGGGGAAGTAGAAGTGGGTGGCAACCTGGGCACCAGAGATCATGAGATGGTCAAGTTCAAGCTCCTAACAAAAGAAAGGAAGGAGAGTAGCAGAATATGGGCTCTGGAATTCAGAAAAACAGACTTTGGCTCACTCACGGAAGTGATGGGCAGGATCCCCTGGGAGGCTAATATGCGGGGGAAAGGAGTCCAGGAGAGCTGGCTGTATTTTAAAGAAGCTTTATTGAGAGCACAGGAACAAACCATCCCGATGTGCAGAAAAAATAGCAAATATGGCAGGTGACCAGCTTGGCTTAACACAGATATCTTTGGTGAGCTTAAACACAAAAAGGAAGCTTACAAGAAGTGGAAACTTGGACAGATGTCTAGGGAGGAATATGAAAATATTGCTAGCTCATGCAGGGGTGTAATCAGGAAGGCCAAAGCACAATTGGAGTTGCAGTTGGCAAGGGATGTGAAGGGTAACAAAAAGGGTTTCTACAGGTATGTTAGCAACAAGAAGGAGGTCAGGGAAAGTGGGGACCCTTACTGAATGGGGGAGGCAACCTAGTGTCAGATGATGTGGAAAAAGCTGAAGTACTCAAATGCTTTTTTTGCCTTGGTCTTCACTGAAAAGATGAGCTCCCAGACTACTGCACTGGACAGCACAGTACGGGAGGAGGTGAGCAGCCCTTAATGGTGAAAGAACAGGTTAAGGACTATTTAGAAAAACTGAACATGCACAAGGTCAGGCTAGATACAATGCAGAGGGTGCTGAGGGAGTTGGCTGACGTGATTGCAGAGCCATTGGCCATTATCTTTGAAAACTTGTGGTGATCGGGGGAGGTCCCAGACGATTTGAAAAAGGCAAACATAGTGCCCATCTTTAAAAAAGCGAAGATGGAGAATCCAGGAAACAGCCTCACCTCAGTCCCTGGAAAAATCGTGGAGCAGGTCCTCAAGGAATCCATTTTGAAGCACCTGGAGGAGAGGAAGGTGATCAGGAACAGTCAACATGGGTTCACCAAGGATAAGTCATGCCTGACCAACCTGATTGCCTTCTATGATGAGATAAATGGCTCTGTGGATATGGGGAAAGCAGTGGACATGGTATATCTTGACTTTAGCAAAGCTTTTGATACAGTCTCCCACAGTATTCTTGCCAGCAAGTTAAAAATGTATGGATTGGATGAATGGACTATAAGGTGGATAGAAAACTGGATAGATCGTCAGCTCAACAGGGTAGTGATCAATGGCTCGATGTCTAGTTGGCAGCCGTATCAAGCAGAGTGCCCAGGGGTCAGTCCTGGGGCCGGTTTTGTTCAACATCTTCATTAATGATCTGGATGATGGGATGGATTGCACCCTCAGCAAGTTTGCAGATGACACTAAGCTGGGGGAGAGAGGTAGATACGCTGGAGGGTAGGGATAGGGTCCAGAGTGACCTAGACAAATTGGAGGATTGGGCCAAAAAAAATCTGATGAGGTTCAACAAGGACAAGTGCAGAGTCCTGCACTTAGGATGGAAGAATCCCATGCACTGCTACAGGCTGGGGACCGACTGGCTAAGCAGCAGTTCTGCAGAAAAAGGACCTGGGGATTAGTGGATGAGAAGCTGGATATGAGTCAGCAGTGTGCCCTTGTTGCCAAGAAGGCTAATGGCATATTGGGCTGTATTAGTAGGAGCATTGCCAGCAGATCGAGGGAAGTGATTATTCCCCAATATTCGGCACTAGTGAGGCAACATCTGGAGTATTGCATCCAGTTTTGGGCCCCCCACTACAGAAAGGATGTGGACAGACTCTACAGAGTCCAGCAGAGGGCAACGAAAATGATTAGGGGGCTGAGGCACATGTCTTACGAGAAGAAGCTGAAGGAACTGGGGTTATTTAGTCTGCAGAAGAGAAGAGTGAGGGGGGGATTTGATAGCAGCCTTCAATTACCTGAAAAGGGATTCCAAAGAGGATGGAGCTCAGCTGTTCTCAGTGGTGGCAGATGACAGAAGAAAGAGCAATGGTCTCAGGTTGCAGCGGGAGAGGTCTAGAAAAGCTATTTCACTTGGAGGGTGGTGAAGCACTGGAATGGGTTACCTAGGTGGAATCTCCATCCAAATGTAGTTGATCCATGCTGACACTAGCCCTAATTCTTGATACACTCTATCCAGGACTCTTTGTATGGATTGTTTCAACTGAATATTGGTCTCTGGAAAGGGACTAACACCTTCAAATCTCTTTGTATATGAGACCAAAGACAAAGTCTCATACCAAACACAGAACCTGTCAGAATAGCTTTCCAGCCTCAAGTTTGCTTTTGTCTGTTTTGAACAGTGAGTCTGAAATGTGCTCTAATGGTTTGTTACATTCCATTTCAGAATTCATACTCTAACTTGGAGTTGCAAAGCAAGAACTTGCGAAACGGCAAAGATGGCTTTAAGATGCATGTGTGCTCCCCATTTTCTGGGGCAATTGGTGTCCAGCCTGGCCACCAGTGAAAGACAAAGCAGCCTCAGGATAGGAAGCAGAGATCATGACCTCTCCCTCCCTTCTACTACCCTGGGTCTGTCCCCAAAACACTTCCTAACCTGGGAGTAAGAGGAAGACCAACACAGAGTCCTTACACCAGCTCTACATGACCAGTGAGGCCCACTGCCCTGGAAGTATTCCCCACACTCTTGTCTTCTCCTGCTCTTGACAGTCTGTATGCTACACCTTGCTATTTCTTTTCCATTCCACTTCCTCTGCACGCTGGCATACACAACATGACAATTTCAAATAGTGAGACAAGGTGGGTGAGGTAATACCTTTTATTGGACCAACTTCTGTTGGTGACAGAAACAAGCTTTACAGTTTACATGGAGCCTTTCTTCAGGCCTGGGAAAGGTACTCAGAGCGTCATAGCTAAATACACGGTGGAACAGACTGTCTAGCATGAGTAGCTACCCATATTAAAAGAGATCTTTGAAGGTAACATGGCCCATTAATTCCCCTCCAGTCATAGAGGGGAATGGAAGAGAGATGAGGAGGAGGCAGTGGCGTATTATCACTTAGGCCAACAAGGCCTAGGCCTAGGGAGGCAAATTTGCAGGGGCGGCAAATTTACTCATGACCCCTCCTCAATGCTGCCCCTTCCCCAAATCCCCAGCCCGCTTCCTCCCCCAGGCGTGCCCTGCTTCCCTCCTTCCACCTCCCTCCCAGGCTTGCCGCACAAAAGCACTGGGAGGGAGGGAGAAGCGAGTAGCGGTGCGCTTGGAGGAGGCAGAACAGAGGTGAGCTGGGGCTTGCAGGCGCAGGGAGTAACCCGGGGGGGACCGAGAACCGCTCCCCGCCCCAGCTCACCTCCGCTCCACCGCTGCGATCCCCGAGCATGCCGCAATTCCCCTTCTTCCCCCTTCCCTCTCAGGCTCACTGCACAAAAGCGCTGGGAGAGAGGGAGAAGAGAGTAGCGATGTGATTGGAGGAGGCGGAGCAAAGGTGAGCTGGGGCCGGCGGGCGCGGGGAGCGACTCTTGGGAGGGAGTGGCCGCAGGGAACCACTCCCTGCCCCAGCTCACCTCCAACGCTCACCTGCTGCCATCCCTGAGCCTGCCACAACTCCCTTGCTTCAGGGGAGCAGAGGTGAAGCTGGGGGGGGGGGGGGGCGGCAATTTTTTTGAGGGCCTGGGGCAATCAAATTTGTTTAATACCACACTGGGGGGATGGGGCCTGTTAGTGCTTAACAGATTGTTCGGCAACAAGCCATAAATCCAGTGTCCTCTATTAGACCATCATTTTTAGTTTGACTAGCAACAGTTATGTATTTAAGCTCCCAGGCTTTCTTTGAATTGTTGTGCAGACCTTCCTTTGAGGATAAGGAAATGGGATAGTGATCATTCTAGGTCTGACCTCTGTGAAAAAGTGTTCACCTACCAAAGTGATGTGGGCTTTTATCATTGTCTTGTGTCTCTAAATTCTGGGACTGACACGGCATACAACACTGCATACAACTTCACACAGTGCATCCCACACATGCCCTACAGAACAGACCAAGACGTTCTAGTCTACATAATAAATATGCATCCGACGAAGTGGGTTTTCACCCACAAAAGCTCACGCTCCAAAACGTCTGTAAGTCTATAAAGTGCCACAGGATGCTCTGCTGCTTTTATAATAAAAATAAGTGATCCCTCCTCGCTAGGCCTGCCATGCAGAACGAAATGCCTTTTCTTTTTAACTCAGCAGACTCACTGAACTAACATCATCATTCTAACAGTGATAAGTGGTAACCAGGCCTATTGGTAAAGATCTCCAGGGACCACCCAGAAATTAATGTACAGTTGCACTACACTTGTTTGAGGGTGGGTTTTTTTGGTTTTGTTTTTAAATACAAGGCTATGTAGACACTATTCTGTAGAGTCTACTTCCAGTCCCTTGCACAGATTTCCTGTTACTTTTGCGGGATAAGCAACATTGTAACCATCATGATGTCTGTGAACTGGATCCTCTCTCTGCAAATCACATCATTTCTCATGCTAGACCATCCCTGTAATTGCCTAGTTAATTAGTTTGTAACTAGTCACTTTTTATATAGGACTGAACTTTATATATAATTTCTTAGCTGCACGCGGTGACCTGCTAAAGATTTTTTTTAAATTAGGCTTGTGTCTTTTTTTTCCCTTTCTTTCCTTAACTTTGTGATGTCCAAAGGAGCTTGAGAGGTTTTGGACAGATTTTTTTTAAAAGTTGTGTTTGTTTGTTTGGGCTGCTATTGTTGGGCCTGTTTTGTTTTTTCCCTCCATGATGGTTCTTCTACTCTAGAAACATTAGGAATGCAAACCCTGCTGTCCCGGGTTTTACTGGAGGACTTTCTGGGTGTCTCAAGGGATGTATGGTGGACCCTGAATTTTTAACAAAGGCTTCTTTTCTCCAAAATGTCAATTAGACAAAATTAAATAGTTTAAAACAAAGACAAAACAAGAAACAAAGAGTTTTAGACAGTCTGACTAAATCCCCTTCACCTCTCACTTGCTCAACTGTCAATCACTTGACTGTTGAGATGTCCTAATTTTACTAGCTCTCCCACCATCAGAGAGAGTCTCCCAAAACTAGACAGGATCTACATTTTTAATGTTAAAAAAAATACCAGATTTTTAAAGAAGTATTTCAGAGCCTTCTGGGTCCTCTACAAGGAAGCAAAAGAGGGCACGGCACCAATGTTATTCCCATTTTGCAGGTCACCTTAAATAGGATTGGCTTATTTCCAATGTTTTGGTTTAATTCAGGAAGACTGATTAAAATGCTAACATGTTTCAAATATTTAATGAACAGCTGGCGCTTGGCTACGTCTCTTTATTCAGACATGTCCATTTTGCAATCTCAGAGCAATCACAGAAACAAGAAACTGGCAACTCACTCTTTATATTTTTCTTTGTACACTAAGTACTTCGCAGCTTTCTGCTGTATTTAGGAATGAAAGAATAGAGACAACTCAATTTAAGATTAAGATTGTAATTAATACCTGATAGGAGATACCTTCTGCAAAGTTTGCCCTCTGTCCTGTTACAGGTAACTGATGGCAGAATTTGGCCCACTCAGTTTCTGAAAGGCTGCTTTTTCTGCCAGGTTCTGAAATAGCTTTTTGATGATGACACTCATGAGGCTACCTCACCTGATGTGTCACTCTGTGCATCATGGAGTCTGAATGGCTGAGAGCGAGTAAGATCCCAAGTCAACAGAGAGAGGTTGAAAAACAGCTCAAGCAGGCTGAGGGAGGAGAGTGTTTACAACTGTAGCCTATCCCAGTAAAGCAAATTCCTTACTGTGGTTTCTGCTTACCAAGCACGCCATCCTTTCATGTAATGGTTCACGCGAGTTCCCTTTAGAGGTATCAAGCAGCAGCTTTTGATACAGAGTGTTAATATCTATGACACACTCGGGATAGAAATCCCATTGCTTATCAATATAGTCAGATCACAAAGTACAATTAAGCAGTGCAACCACTTCTGGCACCTATGCTTCTCTCTGAACAACAGCCTCTTAAAAAGGGGACAGTGAAAAGAACATTAAATGATACAAATCACTAGGGGGACAGAAAAAGCTGGAAAAATCCTACTGCAGGTAAGCTACCTACCGCTAACATTAACCCAAGAAGATTTTTAGCAGAATATTGTCTTTTTTTTAATTATCCAAAGGCTTAGAAGCAATTAACACAGTATTAAGACCATGTGTTAAAAAAAAAAGTCTCACTCACTGAAATGGAGCCTTGAATATAAAATATTCTAATCATTCAATGTTTTCTATATTCAAGACACATGATGAAATCCTGGCCTCAGTGAAGTCAATAGGAGTTTTGCCACTAACTTCAATAGGGCCAGGATTCTACCCATGCAATGTGAAGGGGACGCTGTCAAACTTGAAAATCACATTTCTGTATGAAAATTATGTAGCTGCACACCCAAGACAATGATGGCTGAAAGAAGTTAGAAAAAGCTTCTCTATTTTTATTCAGTTTGTTAATGGATTTCACAGCACTTTGTGTACAGTTAGTTTCCCTTCTCTATAATCAGTTAGGCCCAGCTCCGTCAACCAGATCCACACACTTATACTTGTGCAGGAGCCCTCTAACGTCAACAGGGCTTTCTAAGGTATCCCAGATCCACAGGGCGTGGTCTATGCGCCTGTCTGTTACCAGTCCCTTGGGAGTGACCCCTTTAATGTGCTGAACCTCAAGGGTACACACAACTCCACAGAGGCTCCAAGACTCCAGAACTGAGTGATTCCTCTCTCTGTGGCTCCCTGCAGTGAATCCAGCCAAGCCAGACTTCCATGGGAGACTTTTACTGTAATTCTTCGGGGTGCAGTGCTCTCAGTGAGTGAGTATCTGCAACAACAACAGGCAGCCTTTTCAAAACAAGGTAACAATGTATTAGTCACCTGGCATAAAGAATCTGAAAGACCTTAGGTTAGCAGAAACAGGCAAAGGTTAAGCCATTGCCCCTCCTGGCCTGAACATTTCTGGCTCTGGCTCAGAGGTGCCATTTCAGATTGTGGTACCGGGGGGTAACTTTAACTGTGTTAGGCATCTGAAAACTCTAGGTTTTTTGCAGATAATAACTTACACATTATACAGGAGCACTGTGTCTAATTCCTATATTTGAAAAAGAGGATTAAATAAATATTAGACCCACTCAATTCTAGAACTAACATGTTCTCACATCTTGTGTCAAATCATTTAAGGGACACTGGTTAGGTTTAAAATGTTAAAGTATATTCTTTTTTACTAACTCTTGAATAGAACAATTGAAACAATTGTAGAAAAATCTAGATTACTTTCTATCACTCTTTTACAGTTCGTCAAGCTTGGAATAGATCCTTTAACTTTGGAAACATCCTAGTAGGGCATGGCCCCATGAGTTTATACTGCACCTGTTTGGGACTCTGGGTGTGTTACCTCACTACAAATAATAGACTAGAAACTAACCTTAAACAGGAGTGAAACTGACACTTTCAAGTCACTTTCACAGTATTTCCAATCCCAAATGTTCAAAAATCATGAATCAGGTTCACCAAAAATCATAAGATTGGCTTTAAAATCATCACTTTGCCTTCTGCTTTTTAAGCTTTAAAGGTACACATTTTGAAGCTTTCTCCCCAGCCACGAGGGCTAGAAACTTCATTTTTCTTTAAGAATGAAGGCTAAAATCATCACATATCCACTTGAATCCAGGAGCTGGGGCTTTAAGGAAAACAATTATCGTGAGACTCATGACAAAATCATGAGAGTTGGCAACACTGCTTTTACATTTGTTTAAAGACTAGTTACTTTCCAGAAGAGTCTTAAACACATCACTACAGTGATTGAGTTGCGGTTCTCACAGGAGAATATTTAAAACCAAACACCAAGAAAATTCTGTATTTTAAAGTTGAGGGGAAAAAACCAGACTTCTGAGGTATATCAGGGCCACTGCGCACAGAAAAGGAAAATAAACAGGCCCAGGAGCTCTGGACAGCTCTTCTTCTAGAAAGAAAGCTGGAGAGTCAAATCTTCTTGTCCTTAATCAGGTAAAACTTCTATTGCCCTCAGTGTCTCCCCTCATAATATTAACATGTACTTAATAACTATACACTTCATACTTAAATATCTGAGCCATCTTATGCAGGGCTACACATTTTGTACACATTGACTCAGCGACTACATTTTTTGGCATATTTTGAACAGTGCTGAGCACCACAGACGATGCTCAGTGAATAATACAAATCATGACAATAATCTTCTACTTCATGGACTCTGTGAATGCAGTTTCTGTTCCTTGTTCTGATATTGGCTTGGATAGAGCTGAAACCCTAAGAATTTGAGGCATAAATATATCTGATACTTATACGACACTTTCTGATTCCTTCCTCTTCTCAGACTGAGAACAAAAAATAACAAAATAGTTTTCAGTTAAAATGTAAAATTGCACAGCAGCCATTGCTCTACAACCCAGCATGGGGCAGAACTTGCCACCCTTTGGGAATTAAGTGATCTCCTCTCATCTGACTCATGGTCCCTGTTGAACAGGTTCTGGTCCAGGCAAGGTCTCTGTGCAGCCAACCAGTATCGTTGGAATCTTTGTGACAGCCCTCTGGGCAGCTGTGGTGCAACACAGACGATGACACACATTGTCGATGAATGCCTGCTGACTAGGTTCAGTAGTGGCCTAGAAGAACTGCATCACGCCACTGAAGATGCCATCACTTGGCTAGACGACTATGCACGTGTTAAATAAATCTGACTCTCATTCTCCACCTTTCCTAACCTCTGTGCTGCTTTCCATGCTGTCAACCATGACATCCATCCCAACCTCTTGGGAGGGTTTGCTGGAGTCTCAGCAAACTGGCCGCCTTGGTTTTGCTCCCATCTATCAGAGTCCTCTTTTTTTTGCAGCATGCAGCAGAAAGATAGGCTGGTCTGCTGGATGGGGAGCTAGCCCCGAAAGACCTGGGTTCTATTCTCCACCCCTCCCCCCATGGACTAGGGTGACCAGATGTCCTGATTTTATAGGGACAGTCCTGATATTCAGGGCTTTTTCTTATAGAAGTGCCTATTACCCCCCCAACCCCTGCCCTGATTTTTCACATTTGCTATCTGGTCACCCTATCATGGACTTTCTGTATGACCTCAGGCCAGTGCCTTAGGGACAGAGTTTCAAAAGTTTTTAGGCACCCAAAGATGCACCTATTCTTCTGGGTGCTTTTGAAATCCCATTAGGTGCCTAAATACCTTTGAAAATCTGGCCTTTAGTATCTCTGTGCCTCAGTGCCCTATCTGTACAAAAGGGATAACAGTGTTGCTTTACCTCACCGAGGGGCTGTGAGAAGAAATGGGTCAGGCCTTGTGAGGCACTCACATACTATGGTGATGGGGCCACATAAGTACCACAGGTAGAATGGGAACTTCTCTATACCATTGCTAGTCCTTCTCCCGGTTTTGACCCCTTCTTTTCACCTACGCCTTCAAATGTCCCCCTTTTCTGAATGTAATCTTGGCTCAGAGGGCTTGGCTGTATTTTAACTTTGGGCACATCTACACTGGCAAAGTTACAGCACTGGCAGTTACCGCGTCACTCAGAGAGTGCTGAAGGGAAACCATTGTTGTGTGTTCACGCTGTCAACTGCCTGTGCAATAGCATGCTTACACTTCCAACACTTGCAGTGGTATTCGGAGAGGTGCACTCTGGGCAGCTGTCCCACAGAGTACCTCTTTCTCTTCTGCCACCAAAAGTTGTGGGAAGGTGGAGAGGGTCATGGGGCATCCTGGGTCCTGTCCTAATGATCTATGATGCATTGCTTTGCATCTCAGAAATCCCTGTGTTTCCATTTGCATTTGGCATCATCTTTCAACCGTTTGTGTACTGCATGCTCTGCCTCTTTGGGCTGCAGTAATGAACCCCGAACTGTTGACCAGTATACTGCTTGCTCTAACACATCAAGAATGGCAGTGGAGTTATTCCTTAAACTACAAAGGCAAGAGGAGTGTGACACTGACCTCGCCACATGTAGTAGCTATGACATGAGATTGCTTGTGGCATTCACAGAGGTGCTGACCACACTGGAATGCCGCTTTTGGGTTCATGAAACAAGCACTGAGTGGTGGGATCACATCATCATGCACATCTGGGATGATGAGCAACGGCTGTAGAACTTTCAGATTAGGAAAGACACATTCATGATGAGCTCACCCCAGCCCTGCGGCGCAAGGACACAAGAACGAGAGCCTCCCTGCCGCTGGAGAAGCGTGTGATGATCACACTGTGGAAGCTGGATACTCCAAACTGCTACCAATCCGTTGCTAACCAGTTTGAAGTGAGAAAGTCGATGGCTGGACTTGTGTAGATGGAAGTGTGCAAGGCCATTAATCACATCCTGCTCCGAAATACCATGACTCTGAGCAAATGTGCGTGACATTGTAGATGGCTTTGCACAAATGGGCTTCGCCAACTGTGGAGGGGCGATAGATGGCACGCACATTCTGGCACCAGACCACCTAGCCACCGAGTACATTAATCGCAAGGGGTATTTCTCAATGGTTCTCCGGGTGCTTGTGGACCACCGTGGGCGTTTTCACAGACAATAACTCAGGCTGGTCTGGAAAGGTGCATGACACACGCATCTTTCAGAACACTGGCCTGTTCAGGAAGCTGCAAGCAGGGACTTTCTTCCTGGACTATAAGATCACCATAGGGGAAGTAAAAATGCCCATTGTGATCCTGGGAGACCCTGCCTACCCCTTAATGCTGTGGCTTACGAAGCCATACACGGGACAACTTGACAGCAGCAAGGAACGATTCAACAACATGCTGAGCAAGTGCAGAATGACTGTTGAATGTGCTTTTGGCCATTTAAAAGCCCACTGGTGCTGCCTCTGTGGGAAGCTGGAGCTGGCCACTGACAATATTCCTATGCTTATAGCTGTATGCTGTACACTCTATAACATTTGTGAAGGGAAGGGTGAAAGCTTCACTCAGGACTAGACCACAGAGGCTCAGCACCTGGATGCTGAGTTTGAACAGCCAGAGACCAGGGCTATTAGAGGGGCACAGTGTGGGGCCATAAGAATCAGGGATGCCTTGAGGCAGCAATTTAAAGTTGAAAGCCACTAATATTTGTTGCTATGCTCAGGAGAGCAGTGCTTGTAATGCTAGGAGGTGATTGGTGTACATGATGCAATAAGGGGATTTAACGTAATTTTATGTTGCTTTGCAATGCTCTTTTTGCTTTCAATTAAGAGAATAAAGATTGCTTTCAAACCAACACAATTCTTTTATTGAAAGACAACAACCGGAGGAGAGAGTCAAAAAAAAATCAGGAGGGAGAGGTATGGGAAAAGGGAAGGAGGGGTCCTGGAACGGCTAAAGATTTGTGTATGTCCAGGGATCATATCCAACCTTCTCCTTTGGAGTACAGTGCAGCAGGTACTGTATGTCAGCAGGGCCAAACTGCAGAGGGATGGGTGTTGAGCGCAGTGGGTACTGGGAGTCCACAGTGCTGGACTGTGAGGAGGGAGGAGTGGAATGCTGCAGGTATAGACTGGAGCCAGGAGGTTGATAAGAGTGTGTTGGTAGTGTCTGGGGGCTCATGGGAAAGAGTTTTGCAACAGTGGCTACTGGGGAGGGCGGGTGCGGAGCTGCTCAGTTTGAAGAGCTAGTATCACCTGCAGGGTGTCCGGTGCTCCATAATATTTAAGAGCTGCTCCCTGACTTCATTCTGGAATGCCATATTCTCCTTTTGGTCCCTCTTCTCGCTGTCCCACCACTCCTTCAATTCCTGTTTCTCAGCAGAGTGCATAATAACATCATGCAGAAAGTCGTCCGTAGTTCTTCTTGGTCACTTTCTAATTCTGTGCAGCCGTTCAGCCGCCGATAACAAAGAGGGAGGCTGGGCTCCCAAGGTCATCTCTGTGAAGTTTAAATGCAACATTTTACAGAAGCAGCATTGTTTGCAACACTGATTCAACGATTTAAAACATAGCCTGGACTCCCACGCCTGTCACTAACTGGCTGACCCAAGGCAAGCATACATGAGACACAAGCCCCCCAGAATGGTGAGTAGCCACAAGGGCAGGGTAAATCACTCTTCCCAGACCCTGCTGTACATTGGACACATGGCTCTTGGGGAGAGCCGGCACTGCGGGAGGGAGGGGGGGGAGGGCGCAGATAATCATTCCTGTCCCTATCCTTTCCATAGGATGTGATCATTATGGAAGATAGCTCGCTGCTGAGGGTGAGCAGGGAATCAATGGAGGGTCTTCTCCAAGCCTTTGGCTTCCGACCTGGCCCCTATGCAGCTCATCTGTGTGCAGCAATGTCCCCGACCTCCCAATGGCACAGTGGCGCAGGAAAGTTACCGTTAATGGGGCAAGAAACAAAGCAGCTCTACCGAAGAACTTGCAGCAATGGATTGCCCAGTATCTCCACGAGAATTTCCTGCAGATCTCTGAGGGAGATTCCCGTGAAGAGAGGGAGTTAATCAACAACCTGTTCTGCTGCTCAGACTAGGCATGAGGTAGGAGACAAGCCTGCTTTCTGCAATCCTCCTGCCCTCAACAACTCACTTCAGCAATTCCCAAAATCAGATCCACTTACCAGGGCCTCCCATCCTGTCTGTGCTTCGCCAGTCTCTGACAGCTGTGACTGGCTAGCCTCCTCCAGAGTAGAAAACCGCTCCTGGCTGCATGCATCTCTGGCTTCCGAGTCATCCTCTGCCTCTGGGTCCCCCTCTCCTCCACATCCTCATCCAAGATTTCCTCCTTCTGGCTTGGACCATGCTTGATTGTTATACAAGCCACCAAAATATCCACACTAGTCTTCACAGTGGAAGTGGGGTCACCGAGTATCGTGTCCAGCTCTTTGTAGAACCAGAAGCTCGTGGGCGCAGCACTGGAACAGCGGTTTGCCTCCCATGCCTTCTGGTAGGCAGCCCACAGCTTCTTCAGTTTGACACGGCATTGCAATGTGTCCCAGTCATGGCCCCTTTCTGTCTTGCATCGTGAAATCTGTCCGTATCATAATTCCTACCTCTGGAGCGCAACTGGGACTGGACAGCCTCCTCTCCCCAAATGCTGATGAGGTTCAGCAGCTTGGCATTTCTCCAAGCAGGGGATCGCCTGGTGCGTGGAGCAGGCATGACCACCTTTAAAGATGTGCTGAGACCACTGCACACATCACCAGCAAACAGGAAGGGGACTTTCAAATTTCCAAAGGAATTTATGGGGTGGGAATGACGGTTGGTCACCTGAGGACAGGGCAGTAGAGTTCAAACCGATGACGAGAGGTGAGAACAGGCATTGTGGGACACCTCCCAGAGGGCAATCGCAGCGCTGTAATCACCACAGTGTCTACACTGGCACCACAGCGCTGTAGCCCTGGCGCAGAAAGCTGTACACCTCTCATTGAGGTGGTTTTTTAAAGCACAACTGCACAGTTTCTGCGCACTAAGTAGCTTGGCTGTGTGTACACTTCAGGATTTACAGCACAGAAAGCTGCTTTACTGCACAGAACCTTGCCAGTGTAGACAGGGCATTAGTTCCTTGCCTTCACTCTAAGGGCTTGGCTACACTTGGAAATGTGCAGCGCTGGGAGTTACAGCTGTGGTCGTACAGCTGTGGTCGTACAGCTGTGTAGGAACAGCGCTGCAGTGTGGCCACACTCACAGCTACCAGAGCTAAAGTGTGGCCACATTTGCAGCAGTTGCAGCGCCGTTGGGAGTGGTGCATTGTGGGCAGCTATCCCACAGAGCACCTCGCCCCATTTTGGTGCTGTGGGTTGTGGGAAGGGG
>NC_133777.1:32645019-32666066 GCF_003597395.2 Chelonoidis abingdonii
CTGGAATCGCTACACCCCAATCAGACCAGGTGTACAGCCAGCGCTGCAGCCAGGGAGTTGCAGCGCTGGCTAGGCTTTCCAAGTGTGTACACAGAGTGAGTTGCAGCACTGTAACCCCTTCACCAGCGCTGCAACTCTCCAGTGTAGCCAAGCCCTAAAACAACTCTTCCCCTCTCCCTCCCCACCCCCAGATTCCTGTTTACAGGCTAGACTTCCAGATCTTTAATTTAATCACCAGCCCTTTCTTATCTTAATCTCCCTGCCTCAATTTGTAAACAAAATACTGATGCCTTGCCCCAGGGGCACCTCTCTTCTGCAAAACTTAGGCCTTGTCTACACTGCCACTTTACAGCGCTGCAACTATCTTGCTCAGGGGTGTGAAAAAACACACCTCTGAGCACTGCAAGTTTCAGCACCATAAAGTGGCAGTGTAGACAGTGCTTTTTCCTACTCCCCTCATGGAGGTGTTTTTTTTATAGCGCTGGGGTAGCTCTCTCCAAGCGCTGGTGTCGTGGCTACACAGCAGCGCTTTAACATTGCTAGTGAAGACATGCCCTCACATTTCACACTAAGGGCTGGTCTACACTACGGGGTAAAATCGATTTTAGATACGCAACTTCAGCTACGTGAATAACGTAGCTGAAGTCAAATATCTAAAATCGATTTACTCACCCGTCCTCACCGTGCGGGATCGATGTCTGCGGCTCACCATGTCGATTCCGGAACTCCGTTGGGGTTGGTGGAGTTCCGGAATCGATATAAGTGCGCTCAGGGATCAATATATCGCGTCTAAATGAGACGCGATATATCAATCCCCGAGCAATCGATTTTAACCCGCCGATACGGCGGGTAGTCTAGACATGACCTAAGGCTGTGCTATAGTTAAGAACTCCACCTGGGACTTCGCACACCTCCTATATCAGGAGTGACCAACTTGTGGCTCCAGAGCTACACGCAGCTTTACAAAAGTTAGTACGCGGCTCCTTGTATAGGCATCGACTTCGAAGCTCAAGCTACAGGTGCCAACTTTCCAATGTGCCAGGGGATGCTCACTGCTCAACCCTGGCTCTGCCACAGGCCCTGCCCCCACTCCACCCCTTCCCACCCCCTCCCCTGAGCCTGCCATGCCTTCACTCCTCTCCCCTCCACCCCCACCCCCGAGCCTCCTGCATACCAAAAAACTGCTGATCGGAAGGTGGGGGGAAGGACGGGGAGGTGCTGATCAGTGGGGCTGCTGGTGGGTGGGAGGCGCTGGGAGGCTGATGGGAGGCTGCTGACATATTACTGTGGCTCTTTGGCAACGTACATTGGTAAATTCTGGCTCCTTCTCAGGCTCAGGTTGGCCACTCCTGTCCTATATGAAACCGGGGAGGGGGGCTCCTGCCCCCCTACATCCCCCTAATTGGTGCTCCTGCTCTGGGTCTCTCCCTTTGCAAGCCAAAGATGAGCTGTCTCTTCACTGGTTAGTCCCAATTCCAGCCACTCAACACACTTCTCCTTTGTTCTCCAACTGAGTTCACATGTTTCATCTGCTGGGGTTTCCTGCTGTTTGTGTGTCCATTGTTCAGTCACTGGGGGTCTCATGGTCACGCTGGACCTTCTGCTGAACTAGGTCAGTTTCAATCCGTTCTTTCGTGACTCATTCACTCAGCCCAGGCAGTAAGTAACTTCCAACATACACATCTAATGTCTCTTGCTCCGCTTCAAGAGTGGACTTAACCCTTTTGCCGAACTGGGTAGCAATGCTAAGTACAGAGGAAAATGAAGCATACATAGGCTTCATGCATAAGAGCAGAAGGGCCCACTCACATGGATCCAACTCCACAAATGGTGACTTAGAAACTAATCCAACATCCACTGATGTAAATAGGCTTTGGATCAGGCGCTTGCTCAGTTTTTCCCTTACTGACAAGGCTCTTACAAACATTAATGGGAAGCCAAAAAAACAACCTTTAGTATTTTTTTAAGACTTCTAAAAAAAAAAGTTCAAGCCACACTGTTTAAGCAGGGCTCTATACTCATTTAATTGAATACTAGAAAGAAAGATAATAGTCCTAATCTCAGAAACACACATGTGCTCCACTATACTGCTTTCAAATGGGGCTCCTCACAGCAGTAGAATTAAGCATGTATGTAAGTGTTAGCAGGATTGGGGCAAATATCTGGTTTCTTCCTAACACTTCAACATAAGCAGCCATATTAGAACACAAGCCACAGCAAGTTTTACACAGTGCAGCTTTATCAGCTATAGAGTAAGTGAAAAGAAAAGAATGGGGGGAGGGAATAAACGGTATAACAATAGTACTGACGGTTAAACCAATCTATTCATTCTTCATTGACAAAATTATTAAAAAGAAGCTTGAAAGTAGTTCAAAAAAAGAGTAAAGAAAAGAAAAACAAATACTATACACAGTTCTAGAGAACAGGGATTTCAGTTTTAAAAAACTTCCTCCACAATAACTGCACTTGTTAATAAAACTCAGTTTCCCTAGAAGAAAGGATTTTTGACTGATTAACACTGTTATACCAAAAAAAGTCAGCATGTAGATCTGAATTATGAAATATACTGTAAATATAATATTACTGCCAGGCAGCATCCAGTCATTTTCTTCCAGTCTGAATTTTCTTTAAAATTGTTCCATGCTCTCTTAAAAGCTACAGTAAACATTCCCTGTCAATTGTGCCCTTCTCTACATGGTAAACATTTAATTTTAGTGTCTGCATTTCTAACAGACCTGAAACTAACATAACATGTTTGTTTACTTCCTTTTCCAAGCTTCAGCATCCCTGATATATGCAGAAATATAAACCAGGAGAACTAATGGAGTTATTTTTATTTATTAATATTTAAATTGGTCCCGCAAAAAATGCACACACACTCAAACCACAGATTATGGTTTGTTTCAAAATGCAACACACTACACACAATGGGCCATGTCTTATCCATCTGCACTCATGCAACCCCTAAGTGAGATTACATATATGCAACAGGCTCTATAGGACATTTCTCATCAAAATATACAAGAGTTATAGCTAAGGCTATGTTTAGGTCACGGAAGTCACGGAAGTCATGGAATCTGTGACTTCCAGAGACCTTCGTAACATTCTCTGCTTCAGCCCCAGGGGCTGCGGGACTCTGGAGCTGGCAGCCCGCAGGTCCCTGGCATGGTTCCAGTGACAGGGAGCTCCCTGCAATGTTCCAGTGACAGACTGCTGAGGGGGCCCTACTCAGCATTCCAGGGGTAGGCAACAGCCTTGCGGGGGCGGGGGGGGCCCTCAGGCAAGCAGCTGGGGGTGTCCCGTTCTCTCTTTGAGAAATATGGTCACCCTGCAGCATATAAAAATTAGTCAAACGGTTTGTAATAATCCAGGATTAAAATGCCATAATCAACAATGACTCACACAACAGAAGCTCTAAAAAGAAAAAAATATCTGGCATAAAATCATTTTAAGCCAAAAAATAACTTGGTTACAAGGCACCTGTAACTTAGTCCACTGGCATCTTTCCATTACACAGTGTGTTTCCTTTACTGGAGCATGCCACGGAAAGACACTGACTAAATACAGTGACATACAGTCATAAACCATCATACCACACCAAGAGTAAATCAAGTAGAGTCTTTGGAGTTACATCTGTAAGCCTTCTGCCAGGCCGAGTTGATAGCAGCAAGGGCCAGGTTCAGTACATAGGGGTCCTCTGCCAACAACAAAATGCAAAACCAGCTCGAGCCCCCACCCAGTTACCTGGGAAAATCTTACACACACCTCTGGGCCCCTCGAAGACGCAATACTTCCCCTCTCGCAAGCACAGAGTCTCAGTGTAGCAGAAAATGTTTAATAACATGAGGTAAACGACATCAGCATTAAATTGGGAAAACACCACAACTAGAGTTCATAGACCAAACCATGAGCAAAGACCCACCCCAGCAAATTGGGCCATGTCCTTTCCCTTTGGTTCTTGAGTCCAGCAACCCAAAAATCACCCAAAGTCCCAAAAGTCCCACAACCCATAAGTCTCTGTCCCAGGTCAGTGCAGCCTCAGAGTTCAAAAGTTTATCTGTAGTGTTTTACCCCTCCAGCCTGGGTGAATGGGGGGCACGCGGGGTGTGGTCCGAGGCCGACTGCCCTGCCTCTCTGTGGGGTTCTGTTTCCGCCTTCACCATGCACTGCTCCGCTCTACCAGCCACTCCGCTCCTCTAGCCGTCCCAGCAAACTGCTCAGCTCCACTCGCTGTTTCGTGGGCCGCTCCAACCGTCCCACAAACTGCTCCGCTCTGCCAGCCGTTCTGCTCCACCAGCCATCCCGTGAGCCACTCCAGCTGTCCCTGCAAACTGCTCCGCTCTGCTTGCTGTTCCATGGGCCGCTCCAACCGTCCCACAAACTGCTCTGTTCTGCCAGCCGCTCTGCTCCACCAACCGTCCCGTGAGCTGCTCCAGCTGTCCTCCGCTCCACTAGCCATTTAGCAATATAGCTTCAGGCTCCCCCACTAGTTAACACAGCACTCAGTGATCTCAGCTCTTAGTGACTTTAGTTCTTTTAGTGATTTCAGCTCTTAGTGATTTCAGCTTGTAGTAGGGGAGCCCCAGTACTAGTGCTAGAAGCAGCAGACAAACTGGAGATCAGAAACAGAAGTCAGAAACCAGAGAATCAGAGGTAGGAGCCACGCTGGAGGTCAGGGACACTGCTAGTGAACACATGCCCTCACATTTCACACTAATGCTGTGCTGTAGTTAAAGAGTTCCACCTGGGACCTCACAGACCTTCTATATCAGTCGTCCCCAACCTTTCTGTGGCCAGTAGCACATTTGTGTTTTCAGAAGAGTGTGGCGGGCGCCAACAATTTTTCAAGGCTTATTTTCTGTTTGTACATTAAATAATATGAAAAACATTGTATTTAATATTACATAATATAGGAATCGATAAGTTAAAAAGGGTAATTTTACATGTAAGAGGTCTTAATTAAATTATTCGGCAATTACTCTTTCACCTTACCATGTGAATTTGCTCTTTTTTATCTACAAAATATTTTACAAAATAAATATCGTAAACAGTTTTCATCTTATTTATTTTTTAAAAAATAAAACATTGTTGAACTGCTGGTCAAATATATTTATTATTCTTACTTTAACATAGAATGAAGCCTGCAACCCCGGAATTCTCTGTACCCGGCAGGGGCGAGGTGTAGCTTCTCTCTGGCTTTGAAGTCGCAGCCCTGTGCCTGTCAGGGACAGAGACACCGGCGCCCACAGCCTCCAGCCCCAGAGTTCTCTGTCCCCGGCAGGCGTGTGGCTGCAGCTTCTCTCCAGCTTAAGCCATGGCCCCGCGCCTGCCGGGGACAGACAACACCTGCGCCCACAGTCTGCAGCCCCGGAGAAGCCAAAGAGAAGCTGCAGCCCCATACCTGCCAGGGACAGAGAATGCCGGCTCCTGCAGCCTGCAGCCCCAAAGAAGCTGGAGAAAAGCTGCAGCCCTGCGCCTGCCAGGGACAGAGAGCACCGGGGACAGAGAGCATCAGCGCCTGCAGCCTCTGTCCCCGTCAGGCGCGGGGCCACAGCTTCTCTCCCCTGCTGGGCACTAGGCAGGGACACATAAATGCCTCAGCAGGCGCCATGGCACCCACGGGCACCGCGTTGGGGACCACTGTTCTATATGAACCACAACTCAGATACCAGGACTCAAGCTGGTTCAGGATGCCAGGAAATCAACCTGGGGGAGCAGAGGCAGGAAGCACAAGGCACACAGTCCAGAGCAGGGTGAAGCCCAGTTCAGACAGCTTCCTGTTCCTGATGCTGGTTTAAGTAGGGTCAGCAGCCTTGTCAGTCATTCTGGGACTTCAGCAATTGGACTTCAGGAGTGACGCCTCACACTGGGGCTGAGCTTCATGTGTCCCAGGTAAGTGATTGTCAGCAGGTTGCCAAGTGGTGGGTTGGGGTGCGGCTACTCCTATGAATCCTACAGACCTGGGATCGAGACCCATGGGTCATAACACAAAGATTAATTTTTCACCAGGTAGATGGCTATTATATAGTATTTGGAATTCAAATCAGCATTGCTCAGCCTCTCAGTGTGGTTCTTGTACAGCCAAATGATGACATCATCTGAGACACCAGCAGCGCTGGAGCACCGTTCGCTTAATTTTCATCTTCTTCCTTTAACAATCAGAAAGAGAACCCCCAAACCATGCCATTTTGAGACAATTTCCATTTCAACTGCTATTAACAGCCTGATACAGGGAAAAATGTGCTTCTCTCTTTATGAGCAGTCAGAATGCTCCATTGACCAAAACTGATGCAGCTGCTTGTTCAAAGGTGAACTACACAGCTTTACAAAAATTAACAAGCCATTAAAGATCCTAAATCATTAACAAAATAAACATTTAAATGCTGAACTGTATATACTTTTTCAACAAAATATATGAACATGAGTTTCTCTTTCACTTACCTTGCAATATTTAAGAACAAGATTAAGGGACTAATTCTCTTCTCTCTTATAGTTTTTACTCCATTAACTTCCATAGAGTTACTTCAATTTACATCAATCAGAGGAAATTCAGACCTGCTTACTGTTTCCACTGTGAAAGCTAAAGGTTTTCAAAGCACATAATACAACATTCCCTGCACTCATTTAAATAGATACACCCTCCACTCTTGAAAAGAAAATACAAAAACCTGTACTCAGCAGGTAAATAAAGGCAGAAGTGATTTTTTAATATTTTGTTTTAAGAAGCATTTGCAATTTACATCTGTTAAATTCAGTTAATGGTTTTGGATTTCACAGTAAAATGCAAAGCTGTATTGGGGTGATTGAGAATATGCATTTAAATAATCACTAGAGTTTACAAAGGGGCTCTGGTGCAGTCCACTTTATACCCATCTATTTCTCTCTTCCAAAACCCCAATCCGATGAACAGACTATGCTCAGAGATGCCTCACTAACCAAAAGATCTTCCAAGACAGGATTTGATGCCAGGAAATTTAACTATGCAGTCAAATGAACCCTCCTTACAGTATTAGAACCCACTGAGCCCTCTGACCTACCAGCCTGGGCTCCTTCTCACACTGTGCTGCTGTGACAAATTGCAAAGCTTGCACTTTCACCAGCATTCACACAGGCAAGGACACACCCAGCTTCCCAGCCCAGGACCCCAGAGCAGTACCATCCTGCTCTGGTCAAATTTGGCCAGTATTCGGGTTTAATACCGGTCCACCTCTCCCTCAGTGTGAAGAGAACAATGCACATTTGTGCTAACCAAGCAGAGATTCTCCCCAAGCACTGCAGTCAAAGCTTACTGGTTTACATTAAAACATAAAATAAGTTTATTAACTACAAAAGGATTTTAATTGATTACAAGGGATAATAAATAGATAAAAGCAGATTACCTAGCAAATAAACAAAAACACAATCTAAGCTTAATATACTAAAGAAATTGGATATCAGTAGCAAATTCTCACCCTTGAGTGATAAAAAAGGCTGACAGATTCTTAAGACACAAGATGCCTTGGCTCTGTACCTGGTTTCATACTAGAAATCCCTCTAGCTTGGTACCATCACTTCTCACAGTTCAATCCTTGTTCCTCAGGTGTTTCCAGGTATGTTGTTGTAGGGACAGTGAGGTCCCATCATGATGTCATTTCCCCCCTTTTATCTTCTTCTTATCGCTCTTTTGGTCAAACAGTTCCCATTGTGTAGTGCTATCTGAGAGGTTTCTATTGTACACGGTTCCTGGGGTAATCCTCATGCTTGAGTGCATTTCCTCACTAAGCCATTAACCTTGTGTGGCCTTTTTACTGTTGTACCTGAAAGGCTGCTTGTGGGTGTTTTCAACCTTAAAACATGTTTCAGTAACACATACATAGCCAAACTTCATAACTTCACATACGATGATAGTACATACAATCCAAGAAGATATTACTGTCCAGCAGATCAAGACTTTTAGAATGATACCTCACAAGGCATACTTTGTGCAAAACATATCCTAATTACATGACAGGGGTGAATACTGGGGTGCCAGCGTGTCACACCCCACTTTTCTGGGAATGTTGCCAACTAAACATTCATTATCAGAATCTGTTGGATGCTGAATGCATATCAACACCCCAGCATGTGGGACCACAAGAGGGCACAGCTTGGCACCCCTAGCACACTTTACGATATCTGTGCTACTTTGAATATTTTTTTCTCAATTAATCCAAACACTTTTGGATTAACTGGAATCATAAATATCAAATCCCAATTGGGTATTCACCACTTTGCTACAAACTATTCAGGTTTAATTCATGCTTGGTGATGTTTTTCTGAAGTAACAGATGATGAAGTGCTGGAGGTACAGAAAGGAATAGGATCGTTCCATCTTTGCGGTTTGCTGAGTTCAGCCTGACCTGTTGACAGTAATTTATTGCCACTGTGGCTAAACTTTGCTCAGTCTCTAACACTTTTAAAATGCATGTAACCATTAGCAACCACTGTGTGTGTCAGTGTACAATGAACCCAAGTAAAACCTCTGTAGTTCACACAAGTAATAAAAGCTTCCATCTCTCTTTAAACCCTGCAGCTTAAAGGACTACAAAAATGTTCACTGTGGTAGCTTGAGTACGAGCTCAATATACTAGTGCAGCATTTCTCAAACTGCAGTCGGTAGCACCTATCCTAATGGTAGCCATAAAAAACAGTTACCTACTTTTCATAACTGTTGTTTTTCAAGATGTGTTGCTCATGTCCATTCAATGCTAGGTGCGTGCACATTCACTTGCATGGCTGCCTGAGATTTTTGCCTTAGTGGTATCCATAGGGCTGGCTCTGCTGCCCCCTTGAGAGCCGCGTTCATGCGCCGGTCTATGAGGCACTCCAGATCTGCACCCATTCAGTTCCTTCTTGCAGTCAACTCCAAGAGCAGGGAAGGAGGACGGGTCATGGAATGGACGTGAGTAACGCATCTTGAAGAACAACAGTTACAAAAGGTAGGTAGCCATTTTTTCTTCTTTGAGTGCTTGCTCATGTCCATTCCATGCTAGGTGACTCACAAGCAGTATCCCGTGGAGGTGAACTCAGAGGTCACAGACATGCTGATTGCAACACTGCTCTGCTGAAGCTGGCATTCTGCACCTGCTGGGTGATGGCGTAATGGGACGTGAGGGTATGGACTGACGACCAAATAGCAGCTCTGCAGATGTCTTGAATTGGCATCTACACGAAGAAGGCTGATGATGAGGCCTATGCTCTGGTGGAAAGGGCAGTTACAATTGCCAGCAGTGACAGTTTTGCTTGTTCATAGCAGAACCTGATGCAGGAGATTCTGAGACGAAACCGGCCAAGCTTTTATCCTCTCCACCACTGCAACAAAGAGCTGTATCGACTTATGGAAGGGTTTGGTTCTTTTGATGTAGAAGGCCAGGGCCCACCTAACATCCGGAGTATGCAACCTGCGCTCCTTGCTGGATTTGTGAAATTTTGAAAAGAACACCAGAAGAAATATGTCCTGATTAATGTGGAACTGTGACACCACCTATGGTAAGAAGGCTGGGTGGGGCTGCAGCTAGACCTTATTCTTGTAGAACACCATACGGGGGGTTCAGATCTAATTTCGGAGACTCCTCAGGCTGAAGTAATTGCTATCAGAAAAGAGACCTTCCACGAGACGACAGCAGTGAACAAGAAGCTAATAGCTTGAAGCGGGGACACAAGAGCTTTGACAGCACCAGGTTCAGGTCCCAAGGTGGGATAGGGTCATGAACTTGAGAATAAGTCTCTCCAGACCTTTTAGGAACCTGACTGTTGTGTCATGAGAGAAGACTGATTTACACTGGACCGGAGGGTGGAAGGCTGAGATATCCGCCGGGTGAACTTTAATTGACAAGAGGACTAGGCCTTGTTACTTGAAATGTAGCAGGTAGTCCAATGTGGAAGGAGAAAAGGTTCCGGTCCAAGCCCAAATATATAAAGCACTTTCATTTGGCTAAGTAGGTCGCCCTGGTGAAGGGCTTTCTGCTACTCACCAGGACTTGCTGAACTTGCGACAAGCATGCTTGTTCCTCTGAATTCAGCCCTTGCAGCAGCCACACCATCAGGTGCTGGGACACTAGATTCCAGTGCAGCAAAAGTTCGGAGTTCTGTGAGAGTAAGTCTGGCCAGAGCAAAAGCTCTAATGGGGCTGCAATTGAAAGCTCTAACAGCGTGTTGAACCACTGCTGGCGTGGCAAGGCCGGAGCTATCGGGATTACCTTTGCCCTGTCCGCTGGATCTTCAAGAGGACTTTGTGAACCAGTGGTACCAGTAGAAAGGCATATAGTAGTGTCCTTTGTGACGGGTTGGATCACAGAATCCCTCCTTGAGAGCTGCCAACGGATGTGCCAAGACTACCTGTGCCCCTGCCTTCCTGCCCCGTCACCTTAGGACTTCCGTGCCCTGCCTGGTTTGAGCCAGACTCGCTAGCCTGCTGCAAACCCAGACCCAGGTCTGAATCACATCCCCTAACAGCTGTAGGCTTACCTGGAAGCAGCTAACAGAAGTATTCTTGTTTTTAACACTCACATGCCCAACTCCTAGTGGGGTCTAAACCCAAATAACTCGGTTATAATAACTCATAAATTGTTCACCCTCTATAACACCAATAGAGAGACATGCACAGTTGTTTGCTCCCCCAAGTATTAATACATACTCTGGGTTAATTACCAAGTAAAAAGTGATTTTATTAAATACAGAAAGTAGGATTTAAGTGGTTCCAAGTAGTAACAGACAGAACAAAGTAAGTCACAAAGCAAAATAAAATAAAATGCGCAAATCTATGTCTAATCAAACTGAATACAGATAAGATCCTCACCAGTTCCAGAATGCTCCCGTTTACAGACTAATCTCCTTTTAGCCTGGGTCCAGCAATCACTCATACCCCTTGCAGTCACTGTCCTTTGTCCCAGTTTCTTTTAGGTATCCTGGGGGGTGGAGAGGCTCTCTCTTTAGCCAGCTGAAGACACTATGAAGGGGTCTCCCACGGGCTTAAAATAGACTCTGTCTTGTGGGTGGAGACCCTCTCCTCTCTCCTATGCAAAGTCCAGCTCAAGATGGAGTTCTGGAGTCACCTGGGCAAGTCACATGTCCATGAATGACTCTCAGTTTCTTACCAGGTAGCAGCCATGGGTCACATGCTACCTTGACCGTCTTCAAGTAGACATCTTATGTTTCTTGATCAGGTACTTAATTTCAACATTCCTTTCTCCAAGAACTGACCAGGGCCGCCCAGAGGATTCAGGAGGCCTGGGGCAAACCAGGGGAGCTGCAGCCATTGTACTCACCCGGCGGCAGTCTGGGTCTTCGGCGGCATTTCGGCGGCAGGGGGCCCTTCAGTTGCTTCACGTCTTCGGCAGCACTGAAGGGCCCCCTGCCGCCGAAATGCCGCCGAAGATCCGGACCGCTGCCAGGGCAGGGCTCGCGGGGCCCCTGCGGGGCCCAGGGCAAATTGCCCCACTTTCCCCCACCCCCCTCCCCGGGCAGCCCTGGAACTGATCAAATGCTCTACTAAGGTTATTTAATAATTAAGCCAGTACGCAGCCAATATTCTTAACTTTGGATATAAAAATGATACATGCATACAAATAGGATTAATACATTCATTATATCATAACCTTTATAGAGATATGTTACATGGCATATGTAGCATAATATACATTCATAAGCATATTTCCATAAAGCGTTATGGGAGGTACCATCACATCTCTATCCATGTAAGTAAGAAGGCATTGGATACGGAACCTATGGTAAGCCCACAAATAGAGCAGAACTGCTGATGTTTCCTTTTCCACCTGAACACAAACAAGTCTACCTACGGAGTCCCTCACCTCTGGATGATCACACTGACCATCTCTGGGTGGAGTGACCACTTGAGGCGAGATGAGAAGGACCTGCTGAGGAGATCTGTTAGCACAGCAGTCTCCCAACTTTTGAGCATCACGTCCTCCCTTACCTCTGTCCACGCCCATGGAGCCAGGGACACAGAAGCGGGGACGCAACTCAGAGCAGAGGAGGGTGGGAACGTGGACAGGGTAAGGGGGCTGCAGCTGGGGGTGGGTCTGGAGCAGCCAGGCCCTCCAGCACACAGCCTCAGCCCCAGGCCAGGAACGGAGCCACGGCCAGGACCAAGGCTGGAGGCAGGGGTCGGGGGTGGAGACTCAGCCAGGCCACGGCGGTGGCAGGTAGTCAGGCCCCTGGCCAGGTGCAGAGCCACAATGAAGCTGGGGATGGGTCCAGGTGAGAAAGCCAGTGGCACTAGTGCAGCTGCAGTGCTGTGACTTCTTGTCCATGCAAGCAGATTACCAGGTGCGGGGCCACAACTGGGGGCAGGGCTGGGTACACAAGAACAATAATAATACAAGTGTGTGTGTGTGTCTGTGTGAGAGAGAGAGAGAGAGAGTGTGTGTACACATACAACTGTAGGTAAATAATTTTCAGACAAAGTGTGATTTTTAAGTTGTTGGTATCACTTTACAATCCCTACCACAATCAAACCAAGAAAATTCTGACTGAGAGCAGTCAATAAGGTAAATCTGATCACACTTTTCACTTCAACTTGCAGAATGTCTAGAAGAGAGAAACAAAAATGATGAAAGGTTTAGAAGACATGACCGATGAGGAAAGATTAAAAAAAACTGGGCATGTTTAGTCTTGAGAGAAGACGACTGAGGGAGGGACCTGATAAGAGTCTTAAAAAGACTGATATAAAGAGGAAAGTGATCGATTGATCTCCATATCCACCGAAGGCAGGACAAATACAGTACAGACTCGTTTATGTGCGGATGTTGGGAGTCAAGCCATCACGACCGCGTGTCAACGGACCGCGGGTTAAGAGGGCCATGCTGAAATATCTTAAGATATCTATATATACACATGTATAATTACCTAGGGTTACATACGTATTCACAGCGTCCCAGATCCTGCAGGCCTATCTGTTAACAGCGCTTTGCAAGGATATAAATTCAAATGTGTAATCTAATAAAAACATTCTTACTACTACACAGGGGTGAAAGTAGCTCAGGACACTTACCAGTACAGGGCAGGGGCGGCTCTGGCCCCCGGAAGGGGCAGGGCCTCGGGTGGAAGGGTCGGGGCTAGGGGTCAGCATCCCCCAGCCAGACTTTCCAGGCCGCCTGGTCCGCGCCGCCCGGGGTTCCTGTGCCAATTTAAAGGGCCCAGGGCTCCAGACACCACTGCTGCGGTAGCGGCATCCAAAGCCCTGAGCCCTTTTAAATCGCCAGCCCCAGGGCAGCTGCTCCCTTTGCCCCCCTCATCCATCGGTGGCCAAGGGGGGGTCAAAAGGGTTAAAGCGCTGCAGGGTCCTTTAAATAGCAGCGCTTTAACATTGCTGCCCCACCAGGCCGGCGGCCCAGTGCTGCCACAGCAAAGGACCTTCCTTAAAGCGCTGCCATGGTGCTTTAATGTCCCTGCCCTTTTTGACTCCCCTGTCGGTAGACCTGCTGATCAGCTGTCCAGCGGCAGGAAGGAGGCTCTGGAGGGGAGGAGGAGGAGCAGGGGCAAGAAGAGATGGAGCAGAAGAAAGTTGGTGGCAGAAACAGAAAAATAATCCAGACTCTTTTACTCCCAGTCCTGTGCTTTTAACCACTAGCAGCCTTTCTGAAGATCTTCAGAAGATCAGACGCATATTAGCTAAAGTTATTTTCTCATTGCAAAACAAAATTAAATGAGCAAGTATCTCAGATCACTAGACTCCTAACTGCAAACTCCCCCCATCTTTCTACTTTGCCAAACAAGAGCAGTAGGACAGTGCATGTAAATCTCTTGCAGATTTAAAACGCTTAAAAGAAAGTTGCTTATAATGCAATTAAGCCATCCATATTTCACTCCCACATGAGCCTCAGACCCTCCTTCAATTATCAGACCTACCCTGAACTTCTTCAGACTCTTACAGTAAGTCAGTTAAATGAGTGTCTTGGAATAAAAAGGTAACAATTTCTTAACTGGAGAATTCGATAGGGTTTTAAGATTCGCCCTGTCAACAGTCAACTTTAGAGTCTTGTAAATTTTAGAAACTTGAGGTGATAACTGAACATCTATTTCACTTTCCTCTGTACACAGAAACCTTAATGTTCTGCATTGTAACTTTTAAATATTAGGTGAATTTAACCTTCATTAAGGCCCCAAGTCAACACAAATCTTAACCATATACATAATTTCAAGCATATCAGTAGTCTCATTGAAGTCAATAGAATTGCTGATGTGCCTGAAGTTAAGAACATATTTACATGCTTTTCTGGGTCATAGCTTAAAGCCAGGGGACAGCTGCACTAGCCAGAGCCAGACATAGCGTAAGTGGGTAGAGGGGAAAGCTTTCCCTTACAACTTATCCAATGTCTTTTTGATCATGGCTGGCAGTGCCCCCTTCTAGTCTAGTCTTGACACCTCATGCAGCTCTGCCAGTGCACTTCAATCTGGAGTTCACCTGAGCAAAGAGTGACACTTATGTTCAGCTGTGTGGTGGGGTTTTTTTGAAGGTGGACAATGGTGATTAAGGGTAAAGTTACTCCAAGCCCATTTCACTTTTAACACTAGGAAGAAATGAACCTGGGGCCTCCAAGGGTACATCTACACTGGAATAAAAGACCTGTAGCATGGCCACAGCTGGTCCAGGTCAGCTGACTCAGGCTCACAGGGGTCAGGCTGCACAGCTAAAAATTGCTGGGTAGACATTTGGGCTCAGGTTAGAGCCCAGTCTCTGGGACCCACCCCCATCATGGTCCAGCCTGAGCCCTAACATCTACACAACAATTTTATAGCCCCACAGCCAAAGTCCTGCAAGATGACCCAGGCCAGCTATGGTTGTTTAATTGCTATAGACATACCTCAAAGGTGAAAAGCTACTAAATTTTAGTCCAAATTCAGGTCACTGAAACTGAGAGAACAAAAGAAACATTAGAAAATCCACCATCTATGCCTAGTAGAAAGTGGAGGACATTTTACTAACTAAGGAACAGTCTCATGGGACTTTAGTGAGACTATTAAGTTTAACAACAGCTAATTTAACTGAAATGGAAGGTGGAGATAGACAGCATCAGGTTAAAAATAAAATACCTCAAAAATGGGGATTCATGGAAGAGGCTAAGAAGAAAAAAACTCCTTAATGTATCAGCCTCTTCGCAGCATTTAATAAACCTTTCATCTATACTTCATAGAGGATTAGTCCTGAATCCTAGGCATAGTTTGACTTCTATATTTGAGAGGCAGCGCCAGTCAGGCCAATGGGGCCATGCGTGAGGTGGCAAATTCCATGCCTCCCAAAAGGGTACCATTTCAGATTTTTTGGAGGGTGGAGGGGCAATTTTAACCATGATTCCAAGGACTACTTGGAAAACTGAAAACTTTATGTTTTTTGTAGATAATAACTTAGAAATCACTGACAGGAACATTGTATCTAGTTCCTATAACACAAAAAAAAATTAAATAAATATGAGGTCCACTCAGCTCTAATACTAACATGCTCTGACCTCTTGTGGCAAGTCACTTAAGGGCCACTGGTTAGGTTTAAAACTGTAATGTAAATTCTTACTCAGATACTCTTATTGAAGTCAGAAGGGACCATCATGATCATCTAGTCTGATCTCCTGCACATTGCAGGCCACAGAACCTCACCCACCAACTCCTGTAATAAACCCTGAACCTCTGGCTGAGTTACTGACATGCTCATATCATGGTTTAAAGACTTCAAGTTACAAAGAATCTACCATTCACTCTAGTTCAAACCAGCAAATGACCCGTGCCTCATGCTGTAGAGGAAGATGAAAAACCCCAAGGTCTCTGCCAATCTGACTCGGGGGGAAAATTCCTTCCAGACTCAAAATATGATGATAATTTAGACCAGAGGTCAGCAACCTTTCAGAAGTGGTGTGCTGAGTCTTCATTTATTCACTCTAATTTAAGGTTTCACGTGCCAGTAATACATTTTAATGTTTTTAGAAGGTCTCGTTCTATAAGTCTACAATATATAACTAAATTATTGTTGTATGTAAAGTAAATAAGGTTTTTAAAATGTTTAAGAAGCTTCATTTAAAATTAAATTAAAATGTAGAGCCTCCCAGACCGGTGGCCAGGACCCAGGCAGCGTGAGTGCCACTGAAAATCAGCTTGTGTGCCACCTTCAGCACACGAGCCATAGGTTGCCTACACCTGATTTACACTCTGAGCTTGTGGGCAAGACCCACCAGCCAGATACCTAGGCAAAAATTTTCTGTCATAACTCAGAGTCATCCCCATCTAGTGTCCTGTCTCGAGCCGTTGGGGATTTTTGCTACAGAAAGACACCATTGGCCACACATCATTGTAAGCAGTCCTGTCATACCATCTCCTCCATAAACTTATCATGCTCAATCTTGGAAGTCAATTAGGTTTTTTGCTCCCACTGCTCCCCTTGAGAGTCTGCTCCAGAACTTCACTCCTCTGCTGGTTAGAAACTTTCACCTAATTTCAAGTTAAATTTGTTTATGGCCAGTTTATATCCATTTGTTCTGGTGTCCACATTGGTGCTTAACTTAAATAACTCCTCTCCCTCCCTGATATTTATCCCTCCCCTGATGTATTTATAGAGACCAATCACATCTCCCCTCAGCCTTCTTTGGTTAGGCCAAACAAGCCAAGTTCGTTGAGCCTCCTCTCATGAGGTAGGATTTCCATTCCTTAGATCATTCTTGTACCCCTTCTCTGCACCTGTTTCAGTTTGAAATCATCTTTCTTAAACATGGGAGACCAGAACTGCACACAGTACTGCAGATGAGGTCTCACCAGCGTCTTGTATAATAGTACTAACTCCTCCCTATCTCTATTGGAAATACATCACCTTATGCAGCCTGGGACCACACTAGTCTTTTTTCACAGTCGTATGACACTGACGGCTCATAGTCATCCTGTAATCAACAAAAATATCCTGCTCTTTCTCCTCCTATGTCACTTCCAACTATTACGTCCCTGGATATAGCAAAAATTCTTCTTGTTAGTCCTTGCACTCTGCACTATTAAATATCATCCCACTTCTATTACTCCAATTTACAAGGTCATCCATATCTTCTTGTATGATATTCCAGTCCTCCTGCATATTGGCAATACCTCCCAACTTTGTGTCATCTGCAAATTTTATTACACACTCTGACTTTTGGTGCCAAGGTCGGTAATAAAAATGTTAAATATGACTGGTCCCAAGACTGATCCCACAAGAACTCCACTAGTAACCTTCCTCTAGCCCAGTAGTTTTCAATGTATTACACACTGTGGGATGCATATGTAGTTCACAATGTGTTACCTGAGCCTCAGCCCTGGACCTCCACCATGCCCTCTGCTGCGCAGCTGCCCCGGATCCCAGCTGTCTGCCCTGGATTCCCGCCATGCAACTGCCCCAGCCCCTGGAGCTTCTGGGGCAGGCCAGGAGCCCTAGACTCCCAGCCCCATGGGGACGGCCGGCAGCCCCAACCCTGGAATCACACCACATGGGGCAGGCCGGCAGCCCAGATCCCTCCTCACCAGGCAGCCAGGAACCTGGCGGACCTGGCATGTGGGTAGCCTTTAGCACAAAGCTGAGCTGGGCTGCAGTTGTGTGCTAACTGGGCTGCATGTGGGTTGTGAGCTGAAAACCGCTGCTCTAGCCTGACAGTTTACCTTTCAGTATGACCTGTTGTAGTATCCCCTTTACCCAGTTCCTTATTCTCCTTTCAGTTCTCATACTAATCCCCATCTTCTCCAATTTAACTACTAATTTCTTACGTGGAACTGTATCAAATGCCTTACTGACATCCAGGTAGATTAGATCTACTGTACTTCTTTTGTCTAAAAAAAATCAGTTATCTTCTCAAAGAAACATATTAGTAACTTTGTTACTACCTCTTGAATACAACAATTGAAAGAACTGTAGAAAAATCTACAATTACTTTCTGTCATTTAGGCTACTTAATTTTTGCAGTTCACCAAGCTTGGAACAGATCATTTAACTTTAGGAAGCATCTTAACAGCCTTTTTTTATTTTAATCACCTGTTAATCACTCTGTTTATAAAAAAAAATTCTGATTCCCTGCCTTAGGAGCACAAGCTGGTAGCAGCATGTCTCCTGTCTTCTCTGCAGAACTCATTACATTGCATATTCAGGCTGCCTGCCTGGGGCTTGCAGTTTGGGCGGCACCCCCCATGCCCTTCCATCAAACTCCGCCAATGTCCTGTCACACATACACACACACACACCAAGTTCAAAAACACTTCTCCCTGATCCATTTTAGCTTTCAGCTAGTCAGTTTCCTAAAGTACAACTGCAGTAAAATATCTGCAATGACCAAACCTACTTTTCACAATAGTAGATAGTTCAAAAACAAAAACCCCTTTTCCTCTGCAAACCCATTCCATAGTCATCTCTTCCAGCTCCCTCCTAAAAACCAGCTTCTGCTACTCAACTACATTTTGAGGCCCGGTCTCCATGTAAAACTTCTAACACATCTAAGGCATTCAGGGGTATGAAAAATCCATACTCCTGAGCACTGCAGCTATACTGACCTAACCCCTGGTGTAGATGCAGCCAGGTCAATAAACCTAGTTACCATCTGACCCCCAATACTCGGGGAGGTAGTGTTCCTTCAGTGACAGAAAAATAGCTTTCATCACAGTAGACTGTGTCTACAATATGGGGTTATGTTGGCATAGCTACGATAGCTATGCTGCTGCTATAGTCCCCGTAGTGTAGGTATGGCCTACATCTCTGTAGTGGAGGAAGAGGAGGAAACAGAACCATCAAGATGCAATGACTCCTGAGTAATCTGGGATCTTCACTTTGTCCTTCCTCTGCACATCCCCTCTGCCCCAACACACACACACACTCTCTCTCTCTCTCTTTCTCTCTCTTTTTGGGTCTGTTTATGACCTTCACTTTGTGGGACACAGTGAACATATTGTAAGATCTTTCGGGCAAGGACTGTTTCTTTAATAGTTTTTGCAGGACAGCCAGCACGTTTGGATGCTTGACAAATAAATCACAAAGCCAGAACACAGAGGACTTGACTGCTGGTTCAACAGAAAGGTAAGTCTGGATTTTTTCCAAGGCTGCAGTTTTTCTTTTGCAGATTAAAGTGTTCTGAAATTCCAATGCCAGTGCTCCTTATAGTAGGAACACCATAGACCTGTCATCTTTGACACAATTCCCTTAGCCTGGGATTTTCAAAGGAGCCTGTTTATCATTATTATATCATTAATGTCTACAATGTGCTAGGAACTATCCACAAACAGTCCCCCTGCCCACCCACCCCCGCACCACCAAGCAAACTTTCATTACTCTGGTGTATTTATTATCATAAACAAAGGGAGTTGGGTGCCAAAGCTCATTGAACATCAGTGGGAACTGGGTGTCTAACTCCTTTTGGCTCTTTTGAAAATCCCAGCTTAAAGTTGCTAGTTTTTATGGTGATGTTTCCCCATGGATTTGCAGAGAGGATTTCTCAAATGTTTGATTAAACTGTTTTAGAACCACTTTTAAAAATTAGAATAAGGAAGGAATGCCACTAAGGAATTCCAATACTAGGTACATAGGTTGACTCTACAGAAGGGATAATCTGATTCATACAAATAATGAAGAATTTCACCAAAGCAACATCCAAGTGGATGCTCTGTCAGACATTTTTTATGATAAAATTTTTTATTTTATTTGGCCAAATTCTCTTTCAACAGTACCATGAGACAAATATTAAAGAATTAGAAAGTCTGCTTATCTTCTTGGCCTTTCCTTATTTCCTAGTCCCTCTCCCTAAACCAGAAAAATGATATGTCACTGTTTCCTACATCTGGCATGCTTCAAAGACAAGCTTGGAAAATTCACTCAGTAGTGGACAGAAAGTGATTAAGGTACAGATTGTTGCATTTCATCAAGAGAAGATTTCAGTGGAGTATATTTGGGGTTTACAGTGTGTCATATTTAATTGTGTGTGTTGAGGGATACTTGATTATGGCTTTTGTTTATTAATGCCTGGGAACACAATCATTTTGATCTGATCTTTAAATAAAGAAATTCCTCGTATTATTTGAATTTCTAACGTCAGTTTTTAAATAATTGTAACAATCAATCATAAATACTAATAAAAAGATTGACTTTAAAAATATTTGTATTTAGGATCCATGTATATGGCCCTTCATTAGCATAATTTGTGAACCTTCCACATACTTAAAAATATACATCCATTCTCTCTTCACAGATTGTAGGGAAAATAGCTTGATTGGCGTATGAGCTTTAGTTGTATTTGTCTGTATGCTTGAGTAGGTGTATTGTGTCCATCAGAAAACTCTTTGGCACTCACTAAATCTACTCAGTATATCAGACATCTCCCCTATACCCCCCACCTAACCAGGGAAAAATATTCTGCCTCTGAGAGATTATCAACACCCAGCCCAGGCAGTGGGAGACCAAGGCCCAGAGAGCAAACCAGGGTGTTCTGTGTTTAACAAGATATTACACTGTTGCCAAACTCAATTAAAGTCCCCATTTCTGTCCCACACATAAACCTCATCCAAGTTCTGCTAATTTTGTCCTCTCTAATCAGATGGTGCATAAACAAGGATATAAATAAGACCAAGGGCTTGGCTAAACTGGAGAGTTGCAGCGCTGGTGGTGGATTTACAGCGCTGCAACTTACTCACCATCCACACTTGCAAGGCACATCCAGCGCTGTATCCAGGGAGATACAGCGCTGGCTGTACTCCACCTCTGCCTGGGGAATAACTACTGCAGCGCTGGTGATGCAGCGCTGCTCCACCAGTGTGGCCACCAAAAGCATTGTTATTGGCCTCCAGAAGTATTCGGAAGTATCGCAGAATGCCTGCTCAGCCACTCTGCTCATCAGTTCGAACTCTACTGCCCTGGCCTCAGGTGACCTGCCCTTTAAATGCCCCAGGAATTTTAAAAATCCTCTTTCTGTTTGCTCAGCCAGGTGTGGAGTGCAATCAGTGAATCTTTCCAGGTGACCATGCCTCCACGCGCCAAACAAGCCCCAGCATGGAGCAATGGCGAGTTGCTGGACCTCATCAGTGTTTGG
>NC_133777.1:32666166-32669574 GCF_003597395.2 Chelonoidis abingdonii
CTGCAAGTGTAGCCAAGCCCCAGTCAGGTATTTGAAACCATTAATGGAGAGTTGGAGAGGGTAGATTGTTGCTCCCAAACTGCTTTGGCGATCTCTCCATTCACCTCAGCAGACAGAAGAGAAAGAAGGAAAGAGCCAATTTAAAAGCGTGCTTTTTCCAGTGCTGCTCCAGGGACAAATCCTTAAGCCAGTAAGCTGCCCCCACACCTGTCCTCTTTACAGAGGTGAGACATATTCTTGTTTTATTTCTGTTCCCTGAGTAACACACTGCATTGGGCTCAATGGGTAGTGCAGATCAACAGCTCGTATGTCTTCTTAGCTGGCAGCCGAGGTATCAGCGGAGTGCCCCGGGTTGGTCCTGGGCCAGTATTGTTCACATTTTATTATTAATGATTTGAATTATGGGATTAATTGCATCCTCAGCAAATTTGCAGATGACACTTAAACTGGGAGGAGGTTAGATTGCTGGGAGGGTTAGGGATAGGCGTCAGAGTGACCTAGACAAATTGGAGGATTGACCAAGAATCTGATGAGTTCACACGGACAAGTTGCAGAGTCCTGCCAACTTAGGAAGAAAGCATCCCAGCTGCACCACTACAGGCTCTGGGATCTGACTGGCTAAGCAGCAATATCTTGCATAAAGGACCTGAGGATTAATAGTGGATGAGAAACTGGATAGAGGTGCAGTGTACCCCGTTGCCAAGAAGGCCCATGCATATTTGGGCTGTATCAGCCTCAAGGGAAGTATTCTTCCCTAATTTCGGCACTCGTTAGGCCACATCTGGGAGTAAGGATCCAGTTTTGGTCCCCCTAATACGAAGGATGTGGACCAAATTGGAGAGGTCCTGGTGGAGGGCAATCAAAATGTCAGGGGGCTGGGGCACATGACTATGAGGGAGGTGAGGGTACTAGTTTATTTAGTCTGCAGAAAAGTGAGGGGGGATTTTGATAGCAGAGCTTTCAACACCTGAAGAGGGTCAAAGACCATGGAGCTCCGCTGTGTCTCCGTGGTGGCAGATGACCAAACAGAAGCAATGCGTCTCACGTGCATGGGGAGTCTAGCTGATTATCAGGACACTATTTCACTAGTGAGGGTGGTGAAGCTGGAATGAGTATACCTTAAGGCAGGTGGAGATGTCCACACACAAACAAAGACTTCCCTCCACCGAGATTTGAAAGCATCTTGTCTCCTGATTGGTCCTCTGGTCAGGTGTTCCCGGTTCACTGTTTGTTACCCCCTTACAGGTAAAGGAAACATTAACCCTTAACTCAATAGTCGAAGTGTTTGTTTTTTAAAAAGAAAGAGGAGGATGGGGAAAATCCTAAATGGTGGCTACCTAAAATTACAACACGTCTGAAAATTAATATTTTTATTGGCTGTGGGAACTAGGAAGGAATGGTGGCCAGATGCATACGGGTTACATATTAGTGGCAACCCCTGCGAAGGCTCATTCAATCGCCATCCTAGACCCTTAAAAAAGTTGAGGGGATCAGAGCATAGAAACACACACAAGAAGTGAAGAGGAGGTCTCAAAGATAGCCCGCTGGAAGCTACTATATTTTAAAATCAACTTGTTAACAGGCTCTAGGACTAATAGAAGGGGAAATGTCACATCACAGGCCCACACTGGAGCAGTCCTCACCAGCTCCAGTGTCAGATCTAAGAGGGGCTTTGAAAGTAGGAGAAATCTTTGAAACTTGGAGAAACTTGGCTGGAAGAACATTTCTGGGAGTGAGTTAAAGGGCATGTAATGCACCATACAAATAGCTGAGTTTTCAGCAGGTATTTCAAGCCTGACTCCTAAAGTTAAAAGCAAAGAATTAAACTAATCCTTGTTTAGCTAATGCAAACAAAACCTTTCAAATGTAGCAGCCTGGAAGTTTGACTAGACAAAAAGAGAACTTTATTGTTCAGAAATACGAAGACACAATTGCTGAGATGGCTCATTCAAAATCAAAATGGATTTTTTTTGGTGGCAATTTTCCAATGGATGCTGCTTATAGACCTTGAACTTCAGTCAAGAGAGCAGAGGATAAAATCTTTTTCCTGGAAAGTTAGATCTATCATTGATATGTGCCAGTCTAAGTTCTATTCTATGCAGTTCAAGCGGCTTTAACCAGTATAAGGAAAAGATGGAGTTATGATACCCTCTCTTCCTTAAACATGTTAGGAAACATTCTTGCTTTCCAAGCCCTCAGCTCCAAGCACTTTTCTAGGGAGAAGACTTACACCCAACAAAGTTGGCCAACACTCTAAATATCTGAAAGCAGGATGAAGTAACTCCATGATGATATAATTTTGATACTAATGCACACATTTTTCATGAGTATGAGATACTTAAAGTTCATACCAAACTGTAAAATTAAGTGGGGGACATAGTTTAAAAAGATTAAAAGTGAAAGAACATGAATGATCTAGTATAAATCTTTATATGCAGTGTTGTAGTCATGTTGGTCCCAGGATATAAGACACAAGGTGGATGAGGTAATAACTTTTATTGGACAAAATCTGTGTAGCATGAAAGCTTGTCTTTCTCGCCAACAGAAGCTGGTCAAATAAAAACTATTACCTCCCCCAGCTTGTCTCAATAGTATGTCTTTAGGATTCATGCTATTCGTTCATATTTCTCTCAGCATAGCCATTGCCCAGAGACTAGTTTATTTTCAGTTTCACTTTGCTAATAAAATGCTGCAGTGGCTAATCTTCCCCAGCAGTGTTTAAAAATCACTGGAAACAGTTTTCACATAAACATCAGGCCAATGGGCCAGCTCCTCAGATAGATCAGCACAGCTCCATACCTCAATGGAGCTGTACTGATGTACACCAACTGACTTTTTTTTTTTTTGCTTTTTTTGCCTATGTCTTCACAAATAAGGTCAGCTCCCAGACTGCCGCACTGGGCAGCACAGTACGGGGAGAAGGTGACCAGCCCTCTGTGGAGAAAGAAGTGTTTCAGGACTATTTAGAAAAACTGGATAAGCACAAGTCCATGGGGCTGGATGCGCTGCATCTGAGGGTGCTAAAGGAGTTGGCGGGATGTGATTGCAGAGCCATTGGCCATTATCTTTGAAAACTTATGGCAAACGGAGGAGGTCCCAGATGACTGGAAAAAGGCTAACGTAGTGCCCATCTTTAAAAAAGGGAAGAAGGAGGACCCGGTGAACTACAGACCAGTCAGCCTCATCTCAGTCCCTGGAAAAATCATGGAGCAGGTCCTCAAGGAATCAATTCTGAAACACTTGGAGGAGAGGAAAGTGATTACGAACAGTCAGCATGGATTCACCAAGGGCAAGTCATGCCTGACTAACCTAATTGCCTTTTATGATGAAATCACTGGGTCTGTGGATGAGGGGAAAGCAGTGGATGTGTTATTCCTTGACTTTAGCAAAGCTTTTGACACGGTCTCC
>NC_133777.1:32670421-32702139 GCF_003597395.2 Chelonoidis abingdonii
GTCTCAAGTTGCAGCAGGGGAGGTTTAGGTTGAATATTAGGAAAAACTTTTTCACTCAGAGAGTGGTGAAGCACTGGAATGGGTTACCTAGGGAAGTAGTGGAATCTCCTTCCTTAGAGATTTTTAAGGTTTGGCTTGACAAAGCCCTGGCTGGGATGATTTAGCTGGGAATTGGTCCTGCTTTGAGCAGGGGATTGGACTAGATGACCTCCTGAGGTCCCTTCCAACCCTGATATTCTATGATTCTATGACCCCATCTCTTTGGTTATATATATAAAAAATATATAAAACACAGATTGAGGGTCCAAATATGATCTTTACAGGTCCTGCTTATTTCAGTGTAGAAATGAGCAGTGTCCAAATGTAGCACTTTTTCGGGACCACGGTGCTTTTCAACAGAAGGAAGAAAAGAGTCTTCCTAGCATACCCTGGGGCAGTACAGCAGAGGTACTTACAGCAGTAATGTCAATCCCAAGCATTTGACAATCATTAGGCAGCCTCAAAAAATCATGAGATTAAAATAATTAAATTGGAGGGGTTTTGTATTTGCCTTCTGGTTTTTAAGCCTCTAGTCTAGAGGTCACATGTAAAAGCTTTTCTCCACAACCTCATGAGCTCCAGAAACTTAGCCTTAACTTACAAGTAAATAAATAAATAAACTGGGATTGCCATGTAATCACACAATTCCAGCAGCTAGGATTTTAAGAATACCACCAAATATTGTAAATTGAGCCATAAAAATCGCAAGAATTGCCAATACTGCCTAATTTCATTGAAGCTTCTGTTCTCCTATCTACGTATTGGGGAGCTTCCACTTCCCATTTCAGGACAAGTAAAACAAAAAATGAATCAATCTATATCTAAATCCTTGTAATGCAATTGAAAGTGAAGGTCTGTTTAGCTTTTGGCAAATATTTTAAAAACACATGTCCATAATATCCTCTTAGACTGAGAATGGAAGTGTTCTCATACAAAAGGAAAACTATTTTTATGATGTCTTGAGTGGAGGTGACATTAAAGTAGTTTAACAACTTCAGTCTACACATTATGCCAAGAAAGTCTTGTTGGTGTGCCATCATTTTCTGTTACCACAGCACTGATAATAAGGTTGGTTGGTACTGCTGTCATAGTTAACAGAAGGAGCATGATGCATTATTTATGTATCCCAGCATAACGTCCATTTGATTTTAGTTAATTTCATCTTCATAAACTGATCAAAAATACTTAGAACCGTGAGGCTTTTTGACATGAGACTACAGAAAAATTAACAGGTCAGATCTTTATCCCTCCCACCCCCAAAATCTCAATGACAATTTAACAGTTTTAATTGGTATTAATAAACAGAGAGAAGTCAAGACTGGGACTCAACCTAGTTCTCTGAGAACAACCCTGCCATTTAATCTGACAGGGCAGCTCACATTAGCAGATTCATGTTACAACCCCTTAACAAGAAGTTCTTGCCCACCATGTTTATAGTTCTTAACATTTCAGTTTTCTCTGATTTAGGACAATGGCACTAAACTTTCTTTTGGCATATCTAAAACTATGCTAAATACATTATGAGGTACTGACTTCCTCCAGTTATTGTGCACACTGCAATGTAATGGCCAGCCATGTGAGAAAATAAGTGATTTTTACTTTTGACACTCTATGATTGCTTTTATCACAGTAAAATTCTCCATAAAACTCATTGACCTTTACCACTGCAGCTCAAGTAACCCGTCATTGGCTGCACTTTCTAGTAAAGAGTGTTTGGGAAGTAGGTCGAAGGAAACAGTGGTAAGGAAGGGCTGTCTACCCTATGCAAACTATTTGTTAGGGGAAGAGAGAAGGATTTCTTTTGGTTTGTTTGTATAAAAAACCTGGTATCTACTGCTCTATTTGTTGCAATTCTCTCTGAAAAGAATTTCCCATTTTCATTCAGTCATGCATAAGAATGACAGAGAATCGTTATCATAAGCAATTTTTTAAGCTACGAAAAAGCATCCTGCTATGGTTGCTTTCTCTATTCTTCCTGACAGGAAACCAGCTATTGACATTCCACTGGCTTGCAGTGACTTAGTATAAACTAAACCTTATCCTCCCATGCCCAATAAATCAAAAGCAAACTCCCTTTGACTTCAGTGGTTGAGGATCAGACCATAAATTAGTTCCTGTATTCCCCTTGATCATAATTACTGTACTTTCAATAGTGATTGTGTCACAACCATTCCAAAATATTAGATTTATGGACATCATTTCCTATTTTATAAATCGAGTGAAACTCTCTCTCCACCTTGAAAAGCTTTAATAAGAAGTATCCCACCCAGCGAAGCCTCGAGTTACTCAGACTCATTTTTCAAGCCATTACGTGCATTTATAAAAACCAATTATATTAATAAATAATAGAAGCTAAACTATCAAAACAAAGGACTATTGCTTTGATTCATTTACTCTAGGCTGCACAATTCAGTATTTGACAAGGAGTCTCCTAGTCATATGTACAAGTTTGAGATGTTCTGCTTTACAGTCATTCCAGATACAAGAAGGATCATCATCATCATGTTCTTATTATGCATCTGGCATTTAGGGCAGTGACAAAGCTTCTCCACTCCTGTCTGTTTCTGGAAAGTCTTTCAATTGTTCCCCAGCTGTGCCTCAGGTTTTTCAGCTTGGCTTCCACCACTCTTCGCCATGCTGTTTTCAGACAGCCTCATTTTCGCTTGCCTTCAGGTGTTTATCTTATTGCTACTCTGGTGATGGAATCAGTTTCCATCCGAAGCACATAACCGATCCATTTCCAATGCTCCCTGGCAATGATGGTGCTCAGATCCTCTTCGCTGCACTGTGTTAATAAATCTTGGTTTGAGATTGTTCTGGGCCAAAAGATTACGGAGGATTGTTTTGAGGCAAGTTGTATGAAATGAAGACAATTTGGACAGGTCATACTTTCTCATTCCCCAGCATTCTGCACTTCATCCCTTGAAGACCTGGACTTCACAGATGATGTCGCTCTCCTATCACATATCCAATACCATATACAAAAAAACCTCAACTCAATGCAATCAGCCAGCAAATTGGACTGAAAATCAGCCGCAATAAGACAGATATCATGACCTTTAATATTGCCTCATCATCCCCAGTACGGATAGAGGATTATGTTCTCACCAATGTAGAAACAGTCACATACTTGGGCAGCACCATCAGCCAGGATGGTGGAACAAGCCAGGATATCCAGAACAAAATCAGTAAAGACAGGAACAGCTTCAGGAGCTTAAATGCAGTCTGGAAATCATCAAAATACAACACCAAAACCAAATTTAAGATTTATCAGAGCTGCATACTTTCAACACTACAAGAACGATATTTCTAATTAAATATTCCATATGCTATATATCATCCTTGAATTCAAGAATCATAGACATTAAGAATCCTCTCATTGGTAACTTATCAAATCAGACTCTAGGTCAATGACGCTCAATCCTTTTTTGATTCTTAATCTACAAAATGGTAAAAAATAATCAACGCGATCTTAGGTTAATTAAGGGACAATCACTTGACTGTTGTGGGGGAGAAAGAGGGCCAATGCAACTATGTGGATTTCATTCGTTACAGCTCAGAGATTGCTGTTTCAAAAGGCTCCACAGCCCCTTGAAGTGCCTGGATGAGCCTGTGAAAGCAGAGAAGCCACTCTTGGAATTATTAGTGGCAGAAGCACAGGCAGCAAGAGGGAGGTGTGAAAGTGAGCTATTCTTTCCCTCCTGGGGTCCTGTTGCGTCTTAGGCCTCGTCTACACTACGCATTTAAACCGATTTTAGCAGCATTAAACCAATTTAACACTGCACCCATCCACACAACGAGGCCCTTTATATCGATATAAAGAGCTCTTTAAACTGGTTTCTGTACTTCTCCCCGACGAGAGGAGTAGCGCTGAAATCAGTATTACCATATCGGATTAGGGTTAGTGTGACCGCAAATCGACAGTATTGGCCTCCGGGCGGTATCCCACAGTGCACCATTGTGACCGCTCTGGACAGCAATCTGAACTCGGATGCACTGGCCAGGTATGACAGGAAAAGCCCCGCGAACTTTTGAATTTCATTTCCTGTTTGCCCAGCGTGGAGCTCTGATCAGCACGGGTGGCGATGCAGTCCCAAATCCAAAAAGAGCTCCAGCATGGACCGTACGGGAGATACTGGATCTGATCGCTGTATGGGGAGACAAATCTGTTCTATCAGAGCTCCGTTACAGAAGACGAAATGCCAAAGCATTTGAAAAAATCTCCAGGCTATGATACAGAGTCCACAGCACAGTGCTGCGTGACAAGCGTAACGGAAAGCCAAAGAATCAAATGGACGCTCATGGAGGGAGGGAGGGGGTACTGAGGACTCCAGCTATCCCACAGTCCCCAGCAGTCTCCAAAAGTATTTGCATTCTTGGCTGAGCTCCCAATGCCTGTAGGTCAAACACATTGTCCGGGTGGTTCAGGGTATAGCTCGTCAATTTACCCCCCCCCCCCCGTGAAAGAAAAGGGAAAAAAATCGTTTCTTGACTTTTTTCAATGTCACCCTATGTCTACTGCATGCTGCTGGTAGACGCGGTGCTGCGGCAGTGAACAGCAGTATCCTCTCCCCTCCCCTCCCCGGTGGCAGGTACAGTACAATATGACTGATAGCCGTCCTTGTCATCATCAGCCCGTGTGAGTGCTCCTGGCTGGCCTCAGGTGAGGTCGGCCGGGGGCCTGGGTAAAAATAGGAATGACTCCCGGTCATTCCCAGTAGATGGTACAGAACGGCTGGTAACCGTCTTCATCATAGCAACTGGGGGCTGAGCTCCATCAGCCCCCTCCCTTTCATGTGTAAAGAAAAGATTCTGTACTGCCTGGACTATCATAGCAGCAGGGATGCTGGGCTCCTCTCCCCCACACCGTTTAATGTCCTGCCTGGACTATCATAGCAGCTGGAGGCTGCCTCCCCCTCATTTTATCTCACTAAAAAGTCAGTGTTTCTTATTCCTGCATTCTTTATTACTTCATCACACAAATGGGGGGACACTGCACGGTGGTAGCCCAGGAGGGTTGGGGGAGCAGGGAAGCAACGGTGGGGTTGTTGCAGGGGCACCCCCTAGAATGGCATGTAGCTCATCATTTCTGCGGGATCTGACACGGAGCGGCTGTGCTGGTTCTCTGGTACACTGGTTTCTCTAGTACACTTGCCCCATATTCTAGGCAGGACTGACTCTATTTTTAGATACCATAAAGGAGGGATTGACTCGGGGAGTCATTCCCATTTTTGTCTTTGCGCCCCTGGCCGACCTCAGCCAGGGGCACCCATGACAGCAGCAGAGGTACAGAACGACTGATAACCATCATCTCATCGCCAATTTACAATGGCATGGCAGACGGTACAGAACAACTGATAACCGTCTCTGCTATCTTGCAAAGGCAAATGAATGCTGCTGTGTAGCGCTGCAGTACCGCCTCTGTTAGCAACATCCAGTAGACATACAGTGACAGTAAAAAAAAGCTGAAACGGGCTCCATGGTTGCCGTGCTATGGCGTCTGCCAGGGCAATCCAGGGAAAAAGGGCGCGAAAATGATTGTCTGCCGTTGCTTTCACGGAGGAAGGAATGAGTGACGACATTTACCCAGAATCACCCGCGACACTGTTTTTGCACCATCATGCATTGGGGTCTCAACCCAGAATTCCAAGGGTCGGGGAGACTGCGGGAACTATGGGATAACTACAGGATAGCTACCCACAGTGCAACACTCCAGAAATCGACGCTAGCCTCGGACCATGGATGCACACCACCGAATTAATGTGCTTAGTGTGGCTGCGTGCACTCGACTTTATACAATCTGTTTTACAAAACCGGTTTATGTAAAATTGCAATAATCCCGTAGTATAGACATACCCTTAGTGATCAAGGAATTTTGCTCCTCTTTCAGCCAGGTGATTGTCTCTCTCATGAGCTACTTCCAGGCTGTTCCCCATCAACTTAATTGCACTGCACAAGACATGAGTAAGATAAGAGTGGAACTGACAGCCAGCAAATCTTACATTTTTGGGTTGCAGAAGCCATGTTATTAAAGCCCAAAGTGTAGGTCTGGTAAAAATAAATTCATGGAATTAATAAAAGCAGCAGAGAATCCTGTGGCACCTTATAGACTAACATATGTTTTGGATCATGAGCGTTCGTGGGTGAATACCCACTTCGTCAGATGAATTAGAGACCAATATCTTGAGAAGGTTGTTTTTATTTCAAATTAACAGCTTACTGTTTAGATTTAAAAGCATTTCCAAACATTACAGCACTGTGTAGCCTACTAGTGCACTAGCCTAAAGAAGTGACATGGACTACCACTGTCGAAACAAACTGAGTAAAGTATAAAAAGTAAACTGATTTTTAAAAATTATTTGTTCTAATCAGAAACAAATATTAGCAGCAAATGTTCCAAGTGGTTTCTTTTGTTGTTGTCATTTTTTAAATTAAATTCTTCAAATTCACAGAACCCCAGTTACTTTTTTTGGTAGTTTATTCTCCTCTTTCTTGCTTTTAAATTGGCAACAATTATTTTAACAACAGGGAAGCTTCATCAAATGCTGACCTCGCAACTTTGTTTACTTTCATACTTATCTTCAATGGATCCTGCCTACATACACAATAAAATTCTAGATTTGGGAACAAAAGAAAATACCATTTTCTGATTGATCTTATCTCACTTCAAGAAAGGTAAAATCTCCAGGATATGTTTGCAGAGAATGTAAGGTCACAGCTGTCAAGAACATTTATGGCTCTGGAACAATGCAATCAGGAGTATATCTAATCACAGCTAAGAGACAACACTTAAAAATACATCATGTATGCCACACATTGATAGCACCCTAGCTGTAGAACAAGGTGTTCTTGTAGAAAGATATTTCAGAATTATAAAGTCTTCCCACTGCATGTCAAGCTTCCTTACAATCACCATTGCTTTTCCCTGTCCTGCCTTCACCCCCCCACGTCTGTCCATATTGCATGCTAATGTGATGTGAGGGGCAGGAAGGAGAATCACTATTAGAGATTGGAATGAAGACACTTTGACAGTCTAACATTTGACTTAATGGAGAAAGGAACCAGGGCCGGTTGACATAAGAAAAAAGATTTAACCGTGCCTTGCCTATGGTCAGTCCACAGAACAGTTCTGCCCCCTATAATATAGGACTCACCCAATATGACACAACAACAAGCCGACTGTTAAAAGACTGACAATACACCCAAATGATCAAGTCACCGCACCCTAAACCAAACCTCAGAGCTGTCAATCCCTTTGAGTGGCTCAGGCAAGAATGAAATCCAAGGAGCTCCACTTGCATCACCCCAACCATTTACAGCACTGCCCCACAACAAGCAACTTGAGCTCCTGGCTCCTCTTTAATGTTTACAAACGAGAGTTCCCACCCTGGATGCAGCAATGACATCCCGCTACTGGTACCAGAACATGCCAGATGCTTTTGCGCCATGGCGCTGTGCTCCTCAAAGAGTAACTGGCCCCCATCCCCTCTTCTCCCATCCCAGCTGTACTGGGGCCGAAAACGGAGTCCTAGGATGAGAGGAGCAAACTGGCTGAGTCAGCCCCCAGCTGTGGGGTGAAGAATTCGGGATGCCCGGGGGTGGGTCTCTGGGAAAGGAGGTCGTGTCCGCGCTGGGGATGAGAGAGACCCTGGCTGCGGTCTCGGCAGGCGCCTGGCTGCCCCCCAGAGATGGCCGGGTGCCGAGGATAAGGGAGCGTGGGCTCCCTCACTAGGGCGGCGTCTTGGCTCAGGCCATTCCCATCCCGATCCCTGGAGGCATCCCCCAGCTGCTGGCGCAGAGCCCTCCCCCGCTCCGTGTGGGTGGCCGGCGCGGCCCGGCCCGCAGGCGGTGGGCAAGCAGCAGCCCAGGCTCACCTCCTCGGCCTGCTTGCGCAGCGCCTTCTCGCGCTCGTACTGCGTGAGCAGCTGCTCGTTGTCCTCCCGCAGCAGCTCCAGCTCCACCTCGTGCTCCTGGTTGTCTGTGAGCACCGAGTCCAGGTTCTCCAGCACCGTCACCACCAGCGGCATCAGTTCCTTCACCACCTCTTCGTCGTAGCAGTGGATGAGCCGCTCGAACTCGCGGTAGATGCTGTTGGCCAGGCCTGACACCCGCTCCGACATCACCGAGCCCGAGCAGTAATCGTCCCCCGGGTACCCTCCAACGCCGCCATCGTCCAGCTGGATCTCCAGCATCCTGCCGCACGTCGGCCTGCCGGGCTCCAGGGAGAGCAGCACCGCCGGAGCACCTGCCGCTGCTGCCGAGCCTGCCTCCGCCTCCCCGTGGATGTTGAGGCTGAGGCTACCGCCGGGCTCTGCCCATCCTCCTCCGCCCTGCGCCAATGGGCACTCCCAGCGCCGCCTCCCGCGTGCTGCGTCAGCGCCAGCCCCACACACGAGGGAGGGGAGTCGAGGCTACCCGTAAGGAAGGCAACATAATCTTACACTGAAGGGTTGAAAGTAAACTCAGATCCGTCTTCACCCTCCCTCCAAAACCCCCTACTCCATCCCTTTCATGCAAGAAGACTCGCAGTATTCCTGGTAACAACAATGATCCGGGGGTAGTTTTTACTAATGAAACGGGTCCCACCTATGTAAGAAGTCAATCAAAAGGGATCCGATGGTCTGTTTGTTAATTAGACAGAAAACTTCAAGGGGGCAGGGGAGGTTATTGCAGTAAATTAAATACTTACATGGTTCTCTATATATGGATTTACTATTTAGTATACTAGGTACTGTAGCATATAACAAAACCAGGGTCTCTATCCCCAATCTCAGCAGACTGGAGGAGTTTAGTCTCTACTGGACAGACAGTATCTTTACATTTATGACATTCGCAGAATCGCCCATCCCCCCTCAAGTATCTAGGTGCCAGTAGAGTCCAGTCTCATAATACAACCCACAGGATACACTGAAGCCTACCTGAAACTAGTTATTCAAGGTTTGGTGGGTTTCTTGCCTAAGGGGCACATTGAAGAGTTATCTAAACTCAAGGACTGCACACAAAATACAGGAGCTGGAGTAGTCACCTGCATGTTTCCTGCAAAAGTGTGACTAAGGGCTGCAAAATGAGAGATCCCCGCCGTGAAGGCAGCCTAACCATTTGATTGAGATGTACCCAATGCAGCATCTTGACCTGAACAGCAAAGCTGTATTATAAGCTGGGATCCTGTTATCATGATAAATTACATCAGCTCTGTGTTTTTGGGGAACCAGGGTACAGTACCCAGCCTGTCTGACTCATGAAAGACCATTCCTCCTCCCACACCTCCGCCTCTGCTTGAACCAAAACTGATCAGAAGAAAGACTTACAAAAGGCAATGAAGAGGCAGTGGTAGACACAATTTAACCACTGGGATAAGGGTGACAGGATTAAGGAAACTCCCCTAGCCTCATTTGCATCGAAGATGGGACAGGAAGGCATCTTCATTAGCATACAGAATGGAGAACAGAGATTCTAATGCAAGAACCTCACAGAACTCCGGAACCAGAAAAACAGGTGTTGTGTATTTGGTTGTCATGGTTTCAGGAGTGGTGCCAGGGTTTTTGGTGCCCTAGGCGGGGGTCTTTCACCGCTCCCGGTTGTTCGTGGCAATTCTGCGGCGGGGGGGTCCTGCACTCCCGGTCTTCGGGGCACTTCAGTGGCGGGTCCCGGAGCGAGTGAAGGACCCGCTGCAGAATTGCTGCCGAAGACCCGGAGCGTGGAAGGACACCCCCCCCCCACAGCCAAATTGCCACCGAGAGCGGCAAAATGCCACCCCCTTAAATCCTGTCGCCCTAGGCGACTGCCGGCCCTGCATGGTTTTTGTTCCTATGGCAACTGAGTTAGATTATTAGGGGATAGCCTAGCCAGCTTCGGCCAGTTAGACGAGCTCTGTGTCTGTAAATAAATGGTAGCTTTATTAGCTGTCTGCTTTCTGGCCTCAAGTGATTTCATCCTAAACCAGCTGCCCCCAAGGATATAACAGCAGGGAAGCACTGCATGATGGGGGATCTCTGCTCCAGATGTTAATGAACCCACACCTGCACACACCCAGCTCAGTAGTTATCAGACCAATTGTAATTAATCCTTTATTGGTATCCAAAATAGTGAAGCTTCCTAATTGCATTGTGAGCTCCCCCCAAGGAACACCACACATAGCCAGGAATGATCAGTTCCTATTGTCTAGCTTGAACAAAACAACTTTGGTATACTCCCTTGAGCCATCTGTTTACCCATAAACAAATCTAGTGTTCTCCCTTGAACCATTGTTGTTTCCTAGAAAAAACTCTACCCATACTCAAGTAAGTGTTCTGATGCCTGGGTCCAAAATCTGCATCAGTTCCACTGGGACTTCACCTTCTCCTGACTGATTGTGCTGGGGGCTCTGCCTGTCTCCAGCACTCCGGACCCTCAGCTACCACCACCACCTGGGAACCCCGATCAATTCAAGCTTCATGGAGTGGTGAGAACCCAGCTCGCTCACTCTCAGTATAGCCTTCTATCCCCGATTTGTGTTGATCAGTTTTAGTTTTCTAAACTTTACTTTTATAATCAAATTTAAGTTATATTTAATATTATAACTGTTTTGTTTGTTTGTCTCCTCTGTGATTATTACCTGGCAAAAAATAATTTTCATGTTTAAGCTGGTTGCTTCTCTCTTTCCCCCTTATAGGTGTTTTTTGGCTTCCTCATTCACTCCGCAGCAATGTTCCTCATACCTAAGCTAAAGATCTCTGCAGTGTCCAAAAATCCTGTGGCGTTTGCTCATCAAGTAGATAACTATCATAATAATAGTAATGTGGAAGTGAGTGTGACGGTTGGATCACAGAAACCCCCTTGGGAACTGCCAACTGATGTGCCAAGACTACTTCTGCTCCTGTTTTCCCTGCCAGCCTGAGAATCCAGTACCCTATCTTGCTGAGCCAGACATGCCAGTCCACTCCAACACAGACCCAGGGTCTGAACCATGTGCCCCAAAGTTGCAGACTTAACTGAAAGCAACTCACAGAAGTGTGCTCGTCTTTAACACTCAGATGCCCAACTCCCAAGGGGATCTAAACCCAAAATAAATCAGTTTTACCCTGTATAAAGCTTATGAAGGGTAAACTCATAAATTGTTTGCCCTCTATAACACTGATAGAGAGATATGCACAGTTGTTTGCTCCCTCAGGTATTAATACATATTGTGGGTTAATTAATAAGTAAAAAGTGATTTTATTAAATACAGAAAGTAGGATTTAAGTGGTTCCAAGTAATAGCAGACAGAACAAAGTGAATTACCAAGTAAAATAGAATAAAACACATAAATCTAAGCCTAATACAGTAATAAAACTGAATACAGGTAAAATATCACCCTCAGAGATATTTCAATAAGTTTCTTTCACAGACTGGGTGACAGCATGGAGGTGCTGTTCAACCCAGCCTGCTGAATCCAAGGGCCTATGAGGGTGACAGCTTGGAAGTGCTGCTCGACCCAGCCTACTCAGTCCAGGGACATATAAGGGGTCTGCTTGGGAGTGCTGATTAACCCAGTCCTCTCTGACATGCTCTGTTAATGTGTGTGTGTGCATGTGTTTGTCTGATTCTGGGTCTGGACGAACCCAGCCCTGGGAAACCTAGGTCCTGCAGGATAGCTCCATTGGGAGTGAACTTGCAGCAGGGAGAAGTAGAGCTCCATATGAGAACACAAGTGACACAAACAGTACATTAAAAGAATTACAGACCTCCCCCACCCAGAAGAGTAACTCTAATAAATAAGCATACCCCAAAGTAACAGGCAAATCTGGTAACAGTATTATATGCTGGGATCCTGTTATCATGGTAAACTAAATACTTATGTTAAAGAATAAGGTAGCCTTACTGAAGCTCCAGTCTCACATTTTGGTCTTCACATTTTATCCTAGCTGAAATTCAAACCCAGTTCTGCACATCAATGTTCTGAACATCAGAAGGAAGTTATATCAAGGCAAACAGTCATTCCAGGTCTGGAATTATACATTAAGTTACAGAACAGAGTGGCTCTTCTAAAGAAGAGAAATATATTCAGTGTAAATAAGTAAAAATGATATAATTTAGTTCATTTTTACCTACTTTACACTTTTCAGTTTGCGACATTTTAACAAATATACAAGATATATAAATTACCAATGACAACAAGGTTGGGGACAACCTTACCCTGGAGCAGAGAAGTCAGGCTCAAAAACTGATCACTGCCTTCTCTTCCATTTTCTTGACCCAACCAGGGCAGATTCACCAATAACCCATTATATTCAGACGAAACTGGGAGTTAAGGTCAGGGAAGACCCTCAGCCCCTTCCCCAGAAACTAAGAGACACCATGAAAAAGGAACTCCACTCAATGCTAGCATTGGGGGTGATCGAGGAGTCTTTCAGTGACTGAAAAAGCCCCGTGGTATTGGTCCCTAAACCTGATGGAACCACCGACTTCTGCAAGGTTAATGCAGTATCAAAGTTCAATGCATACCCAATGCCACGTGTTCAATGCATACCCAATGCTACACAAGTAGTAGTATATACCTCAATAGTAGTCATCACCATGTATTTTTTACAGGCTTCCACGTCTCCCCCTTTAGGGCTTATATCTCATCCTCCATTCCCATTTCCATTGGTGTCGAGGTTTGGCGACATCGGCCATTTTGAAAAAAATATAGCGTTTTTTTTAATGATTGAATAGGGGGAATGTTGCATGCTGTGCTTTGGTACATTTGGTTGATTGTTTAGAGAAAAAGGTTTAAAGAATAGCATGAGAGAGCTTAAAGATTAGTAAAGAAAGCTTTGTTTAGGTTTAGAAGGAAAAAGGAAAGAAAGATTATTAAAGAAAAGAAAGGTTGTTTGGTTAGATTTAGTAAGGAGAAATGTTTTTTAAATAATAGGGAGGGATAGCTCAGTGGTTTGAGCACTGGCCTGCTAAACCCAGGATTATGAATTCAATCCTTGAGGGGGCCATTTAGGGAACTCGGGTAAAAAACTATCTGGGGATTGGTCCTGCTTTGAGCAGGGGGTTGGACTAGATGACCTCCTGAGGTCTCTTCCAACCCTAATCTCCTATGAAAGAGAGGAAAAATAAGCAAACGAAAAAAAGGTTTTAGAGAATCAAAAAAAAAGGCAATAAGAGAGGCTGTGTTACTGACCACATGCAGAGCAAAACCTCCTACACCAGCAACAGTTGGTAGTGAAATGATAGCTATTCTGGGCGGTGAACATTGCAAGCTAGCCCCGCCTTCGGTGGACCAATCCCTAGCTGTTTGACAGAATGCACTTTTTGAACCAATCCTTTCATACCAAGATTTTAAAACAAGTGTCCTTCAGAAATGGATTATTTGAAAAATTCTAGCCAATGAGCATTTGACTGTGTGTATAAAACCACAAGTTTTTGTGACCGGCAGTTTTAAAGTTGGTAGCCTAGATGCAACGGCCATGTCCTTTTACAAGATGCCTACAGATGCCAAGAAGCCAGAATTGCCTGTGGGTGCCCCAGCTAGTGTTCAGAAGAGAAGACCCATTTATACTTATTTTGCTAAAGAGGAAGACCTGTTGCCAAACCCTGCATTTCATCCTGAAATTGAACCCAAGAAACAGGAAGCCTTTATGCAGTCACTGCCAATTGTAAAAGAAGAAAAGGATAGTGTATGAAAAAATTTGTTACTGGCTTTGGAGGAAGTAGACTCGAAGGCAGAGGTAAGCAGGGCTGGCTCCAGGGTTTTTGCCACCCCAAGCAGCAAAAAAAAAAAGCCACGATCGCGATCTCAGCCACTACCGCCACTGCTTCAGGCAATTCGGCAGCTGGTCCTTCGCTTTGAGAGGGAGTGAGGGACCCGCCACTGAATTGCCGCCAAAGAGCCAGACTTTCCGCCCCTCTCCGTTGAGCACCTGCTTGCTGGGCTGGTGCCTGGAGCCGGCCCTGGAGGTAAAGCCCTTTTTATAACAAATTGATGAAAAATTACAAATGTTTTATAAATATTTGTGGTTAAATATTTTTGTTTTTTAAGTGGCAAGGACATGGCAACCGAGGGATGGTTGGAGGATAGCGATGTTGAGAACCAACCGATAGACCCCAAGTCATGGAAAGATGGCAACATTGTTATGGTAAAAGCAAGAGAAAGCTTTACCAGTTGTGAAAAAATTATTACATTTATGCTCTTAAAAATGATTTTTTTTGTTTTTTGGACAGATAACCAAGTCAGGGACATACAAGATCACCTCTCTGGTGTGTGATGAGTGGCCAACAGATGCAGAGCCAGAAGAGCACAATGAGGTAAAAGCAGCTTAAATATTCAAAAGAAAAGAAATATATCTATATAAGGTGGTGGTTAAATGCTACTATACGGTTGTGCTTAAAAATAAGTTGCTGAAACGATGACCGACAGAGCCCCCACCTGTGGTGATTCAGAAACAAACAATACAGCCAGGGTTTGCAGCGAGCTGTCGTCAAATGTAGAATCAAAAGAACATGATGAGGTAAAAACAACTTAGAGAATCTTGAAAGAAATATAAATATATATTGTGATGGGGCAAGGCCAGATGGCTACAGTAAAGTACTGAGAAACAGGTATGTTAGCCCCAGGCCCATGGTAACCAAATGGCAGTTGCTCCAGGTTAATCAAGGCACCTGGAGCCATTTAAGACCTTTCTAGAAGGCAGTAGAGATAGCTACTTTAATTAGAACAGCTGCAGCCAATCAAGGCAGGCTAATCAGGGCACCTGGGTTAAAAAGGAGCTCACTCCAGTCAGGCAGGGAGGAGCCAGAGGAGAAGGAGTGTGAGTGAGGAGCTGGGAGCAAGAAGGCAAGGAGCTGAGAGTGAGAGAGTATACTGCTGGAGGATTTAGGGATCCGCCTCTATCAGAATCAGGAGGAGATCTGTGGTGAGGATAAAGAAGGTGTTTGGAGGGAGGACATGGGGGAAGTAAGCCGAGGGAGTTGTAAGCTGTTATGCAATGCTGTTACAGGAGGTATATAGACAGCTGCGATCCACAGGGCCCTGGGCTGGAACCCGGAGTAGAGGGCGGGCCCGGGTTCCCCGCAAACCTCCCAACTCCTGATCAGACACAGGAGGAGTTGACCCAGACTGTGGGGAAGATCACTGAGGTGAGCAAATCTGCCAAGAAGCGCAGAACCCACCAAGGTAGAGGAGGAACTTTGTCACAATATATATGTAAGAGGCGGTTTAAACAAGGCTATATGTTTGTGTTTAGTAACAGGGAGCTGACATGGTGCCCGACAGCGCAAAGCCGGAGATGATGATGATGATTCAGAATCAGATGAGCGTATGGTTGAGGTAGCATGAGCAAATTGTTTGCCTTTTTTATTTTTAAATGATTGCACCAAAGAATTTAAAACATGGGTTTTTTTCCTCTGATTTTGCCAGACATGTTCAGAGAATAAAGATAGATGCCCTTTGAAAAGAATAACCATGATATGCACCTGCTGTTCTTGCATGAAGCGAGATTTTTAAAAAAAGACTGTAAGAAGTAAAGAGAGTGACCAGCAGAGCTGCAAAGATGACGTTATGGCTGATATTATTATTATTTATTGTAGTAAAAACCATTTACCACTGCTTGAAAAAAAAACTTTTTGAAAACTGTACAGCCTGAGCAGTAGACGCTCCCAATCCACTTAGTCACCGTTGTATCTTCTGGGGTTGCTCAGAAGTATTTCACCAGATTAGACATATTTCTTCTAAACTGATGTGGCCCAGATCCTAAATATAATTATAGCCAAAGGCTACAAACTGAAAAATCTTAACATGACCACTGAAATTGTAACTGAAGTTGTCAAAATGATCAGGGAGGTTGCAGAGATGTCAGACCTAGTGGCATTGCTGGTAGACCTATCAAATAAGGTGGCAGCGAAAACTGGCCAATCAGTGTGTAGCAGGGATGGTAAAATGGATTCTAAAACTTTTTACATGCTGGGTCCTTACCCTAAAGGGTCAAAAAAAAAACCCTGAATATTGATTAAGATGCACTGTAAAATATAAAAGCCTGTATAACTGTTTCCTTTGCTTTTGCATTAAATAAAAAAGTGTATATTTGTATCCTATATTACTTTGCTTCTGCATTAAATAAATGTGTATAGTCATATTGTATATTACTGTGCTTCTGCATTAAAAGCTTGTCTTTTAAAAAGGAAGATGTGTATAAACGAGTCTGTATTAAATAAAAACAAAAGCAAAAATTTGATCTTGTGTATACATCTGTTTTAAAGTAAGATGGGTTAGACATGGTGAGGTTGCTAAAGAAAATTTATTACTGTCCTGGAGAAGTTGGGAGTTTTGAGGGGTGTAAAACCCTTATTTCAGGCTGCTAAAAGGCACCGTAAAACTTTGAGCAGCAAGCAGGATTGCAGCTTGGCTTGTGGATCAAGACGCTTACACTTTACATAAGGATTAAATTTAAAAGAAATAAAATGGTTGTGTCTGATGTAGATGCACAGTGGCAGATGAATTTGGTTGACATGACCTCCTATTCTAACCACAACAATGGTCGTACATATATTTTAATGGTGTCTAAATACACCTGGGCTATATCCCTAAAGAATAAGACAGGGGAAGAGGTGGCAAAGGCATTTAAAGCTATTTTTAGACAAGGCTGCATGCCTCAAAAATTACAAACAGATCGAGGAAAAGAGTTTTTAAACAAAGCTTTAAAGACTTTGTTTAAGCAACATGGAGTACCAATAACGAAGTCAAGGCCGGGTGTGTGGAGAGGTTTAACAGAACTTTAAAATCAAAGATGTGGAGGTATTTTACCGCCTGTAGCACCTTTCGATACATCAGTGTGCTGCAGGCCTTCATAGATGGTTACAACAGAAGTTATTACAGAACTCTCAGAGGATGCCTGATCGACGTGACACATGCGAACGTGCTGAGTGTATGGAAAACCGTCTACAAGGACAGTTTTAAAAAGGCGCCACAAGTGATTTTTAAGAAGGGGGATCACATAAGGGTTTCTAAAATGAAGGATACTTTTGAAAAGGTATATCAGCAAACCTTTACTGAGGAAATATTTATTGTGTCTGGGGTTTTATTACAAGGGCAGAGGACTGTGTACGCATTACAAGATTACGTAGAAGAGGCAGTCGCAGGCTCTTTATACCCCAAAGAATTACAAAAAGTAAACCCTAACCAGGACTGCGTTTACAGGGTACAAAAGATTCTAGTGAAAAAAGGCTGGGAAAGGAATGAGTATTTTTTTTGTAAAATGGAGAGGATGGCCTGAAGAATTTAACAGTTGGGTAAAAGCATCTCAAGTTCAAGACCTCTAATAAAGGGGGAAAAAATGACTGAATGGGGTTTTACATTACTTTACCTAGCAATGCTTCTGCGGGGGCTTTTCCTCAAAATACTAGTTCCAATTATACAATATAACTGGCCAACCCTTTAAATTTTATAGGTTACTGGGATGTCGCTTTATCAGAAATACATTATTGTCACTCACAGAACACAATTTTTCACAATACACTGTTTGTGTTAGCGTTGAAAAAATAAATTTGATCCTACAACACAGATGCCAGCTATTATTCAAGCATTTATCATTTAATAGAGAATATCAACAAGAACATCGACAAAGATTCCGAAAAACCGAAGGTCAGTGCCATTTACAGCTTGGTTACTAGAAGAGTTCGGTTAAAAGCAAACAATGAAAATTACTTTTTTTCCACAGGGGAAGAATTGGAAGCAATATTGGGAATGATTCCGAATCATCCATGTAATATAGCACCACTCCCTGCAGACATCATGGGAGTGTTTAACTCTTAATATGTGTACATGGACATAGTGGAACATCAGTTAGTGGGGGACTACTACGTGCTGCTGTTGAGCTGCGTGCCCATCCACAGTAGCAACAACGAATTTATTACCATCATGTATGACAAAGTGCATTACATCACTGTGAGTAAACAGCACATTGGTACCATTACAATTGAAATAAAGATGAATCAGAATAAACAAGTTTCATTTAGTTTTGGGAAGGTGATTGCTAAACTCCATTTGAGCCCCAGGAAACTTGAAGAATGGTGACTATAAAAAACTATGAGGATCTCTTTTTGTATAGGAATTAGTACAGGGCCCAGGCTGGTTGTGCCTTACCAGGCTACCAAGGATTACTCGTCATGTACGGAGCCAGTTTAGGAGGGATATTCCGCAGTCTTTTTAGAAAAGCCGTGCCGCTTTTGAAAAGGGGTTTTGAAATTATTAAACCTCACATGAAAACAGCCGCAAAAAATATAACCAGAGATGTAGTGAACCACGTGTCTAGTGCCATTATAAACAAAATGGGAGTGCACATGCCACAAGAAGGTTCTGGTTTAGTGGTGATGAGAAGAAAAAGAACAGCGTCGCACCAGCCCTTTAAAAAAAAAGCTGTCAAAAGTCACCTCAGCCAGAAACCTAAAAGGCGCCCTAAGAAAGGGAAGCGAAGCATCGCCCGTGGTAAGAGGGATATATTTTTAAATGGCTGTTATTCATTATGGCTCTGACAAATGCACCAAATCAGAACTGGATTTATTTCAAATAGCCCCAACACAAACCAGTATCGAGAATAGCATTTATGTAGAGATGTCTCCTTTGACCTCTTTAACGGTGAATGCCCCGCTATAATTTTTTATTTCAGGATATGGGGATCATTACTTAGACCTTAACAAAACGCTGCTGTACATGTACTGCAAGGTGGTAGAAGCCAAGGCAGACATTGACAACAATGCCAGTGTTGCCATAACAAACTACTCTATCGCCACCCTTTTTAACCAGCTGGACATCATTCTAGGTAACTGTCTTATCAGTAAGAGCAACAATTGTTACCCTCACAGAGCCTTGATAGAGCTGATTCTGAACTACAGCCATGATACCCTTGCTATGCAGTTTTTGACAGGAGGGTTTCATAAAGACACGATGAGGCCCACAAAAGCACCATTTTGGTCGGCGCAGGTAACGAGGGGTTTATGCACAGGGACAGACTAATGGTCAGCAGCAGGAGGCTGGATTTGTTGGGGCCTCTACACAGTGATTTGTTTTTTCAAGAAAAACTATTGCTGAATGGCGTGGACTTGAAAATTAAACGGATCCATAGCAAAGATATTTTTTGCCTCATGAGCGGGAATGCCAACCAGAATTATAAAGTTCACATTATTTCAGTGTCCCTGTTTGTAAAATGGGTGAAAGTGACCCTGGGGGTCTGTTTGGGGCATGCTGAAGCTCTAATGATCACCAATGCTAAGTACCCAGTAGACGGGGTGAGCATAAAGGTGTTTAGCATTCTAGCCAGCAGTTGTGTTAGTCACCAGGAAAACCTCTTTTTGGGACAGTGACCCAAGCAGCTCGTAATCAGTTTTATAGATAACGAAGGCTTCAGCGGCAGCTACATTAAAAACCCTTTTAAATTTAAACATTAAAACATTAATTTTGTGGTGAACGGGTGTCGGTGAAACCTCTATAACACGACATTGAGAATGAAAACTGTGTAGGGAGTACATGCGGCTTATGCAGGTGGCTGGGAAATATGTAAAAGAGCGATTGATCCTGATTAACTGTGGTGAATTTGCCCAGGGCTATATGCTGTATGCCTTCAATCTGACCCTGGACCAGGAGTGCACCAATCATTACTCTCTGAATAAAACTGGAAACCTGAGTACTATTTCTGAGATGGCTGCTACCAGGTCTTCAGAAGCTGAGCAGTGAATAGCCTTCCTTTGCTGCAGTTTGGCTTTGATGAGGAATCGTAAAAGAGCCAGGTTTCTCTGCACGCAGCTAGACATGATTATCAGAGGGATGCTCTTTTTCAAAATGGGAGTTTGATAAAAATAACTGTTTATGGTTTTGGGTTTTTTAAGGTGTATACACAAGGCCAGTCTGGGGGGGAAAGGCCTGTTCTTAACATGAAGGCTGCAGGTGCTGAAGCATTCAAATCCACCAGCAGGTACTCATAGAGTACCTCAAAAGCCTCCAAAAATAATTGTGTTTTACCAGGTACATTTGTCAGGCCAGAGTGGTGATTTGCAGTTTATTGCGTGGGTTTTTTTAAAAGAACCATATACTTCGTATTTAAATTAAATTGTTCAGCCTTTTTTCCCCCTGACAAAATATATTTTGCGCAATGTACATAATACCTAGGTTCCTGTGATGCATGTATTTTGTAAAGGCTTTCTTGATTTCACTGCTTTCAGAAGCAGACTCCATTCAATCATCTATAATAACCATATTAACTTTATTACTAGGAAATCACTGTTCATCATTAAAAGTATCAGGTAAACCTTCCAAAAACGTGATACATGGAAATTTTTGCAACAACTCTTTATACAATTGTTGCCAACACCATACAATAATACCATACAATATTTTCAGGCATGCACAACAGCTTATTCTCATTTTCTAACAATTGCTTTATAAAAAATGATTTTCCAGCATTCAAAGGATCACAAAGAAAACAGGAAAAGGGGTGAACAAACTGAATGTGGCTTTTCATAATAATCAATACCCGTATGGCAAGGTTTTAAAATCCACCTCAAGGGCTCTTTTGTCATAAATGACTTTGTTTTGGGTTTTTTTTGCCAGACTTCTTGTTTCTATCAACTGGTGCTTTTTTACCCTTATGATTCCTGGCTGCTGTAGCACGATTTCTTTTGGGCCCTCTTCCTTGGGGTAATCCCAGACGAGTTCTTTTAAGCTTTCCAAATTAATTTTCTCACTATTCCCTGCGTTGAGCACAATCCCTTTTACTTTCATACATGTCTTACAGTTGGACAGTTTGTACTCATACGTTTTAGGCCCAGCAGACACAAACTCCACAATGTGTTCAGCTGGTGGTATTTTGTTGGTCAGATCCCCTAAATAATCCCCTAGAGGTGGGTTCCACGCCCCTTCTTTACTAAGAAAAATCACAGAATCCATATTGTGGTAAAGACACTGCTCCTGTAAGCAATCTAACAAATCTAACATAGTGCTCTAGCTTGGCATAAGCAGTGGTGAAGCATGCTATAAACACATTAGTGTTGCCGGAATGGGTGCAATGTTCTTTTGCATACTTTCAAGACACCACGGCCCTGTCATTGTCAATAAACTCGCACGACACATCGTAATAAGGCACAAAGATGTGCTTGAGGAACTCGTCGGGGTCCGTCACTACACTGGTGTTAGTCAAATTTGTTCGCTGACCAAATTTTCCCCACAAGGAATTTAAAAACAGCTTTGAGGGGAGCATTTTGGGGTTTGGGGGTTTTTTTGGTGGGGTTTGCCTTAATCTTCTTTAGACGCAGACACATGTCTTCTCTTTCACGGTACTCTAATGTACTGGTTTTTTTTCCAAACTTGACTGTACACCAGTGCGGGCACCCCGAGGCCTCTTGTTTCTGTCTCAGGTGCGTTTTAATGTAGTCTGGAAACAGGGAATCTTCAGAGAGGTTAAAGTGCCAGACTTCATAAATCTCAGCTATCCTGTACCATTTGTCTAAAGCCTCTGCCAACTTTATTGTGCACCAAGTCCCTGTTAAAGCCCTCCTGTCCTCCTGATTGTGCGTGCAGGGTTCCTTTTGTGTTGTTTCTACACAAAGGACGCACAGGGGGAACATTAATTTATCACCAACCCTGTATGGTAATACGGGGAAATACAGGCCTCTCGGAGGGTACACTTTAACCTTGGCAATGCCAAAGTACCATCTGATATCCCCAAAACCCTCATACACGATACCAGGGTGCCCCACATGGTATTGTTTAGTCTTGTTAACAAAAGGATAGAGGCTGATAAAATCGTAGTAATGAATCTGCTCCCTGGGCTGTGGTTCGTAATAAAGACAGATGGCATTCATTCTACCTCTGTAAAGGGCACTTCTAGGAACCAAAGGCTGTGGCAGGTTTTTTTCTTGTAAAAAATCCCCCACCCGGTTATCGTTCGCTAGCATAGCCTTCCATTTGTGTTCCCATATGGTCCTTACCTCAAAGCCCTGTATTTTTAGAAATTCAGCCTTAATCATGGTTTAGTTGTACAGTTGTCTGTAGGTCACATTAAGCAAAGGATTGTAATCATTTTCACAATAGCAGACAGGCAGCCATGAAAAAAAAAAAACATTAAATTCAAAGGCTGTAGGTTTACCTGCTATGAAGGTATAACCATACAAACAAACAAACAAAAAAAACAAAATAGGACACCGCTTTAAACTCCCCACACTGAAAAGTATGTTGGATGTAAATGTTCTCGGTGTGGGCTACACACAACAACCATTGAATAGCCGCCATGGAATATCTCTTCTGCTGTTTGTGGTAATTATCTAATGGCAGAAGGGCTATGGTTTGCGGTTTTAAAAAATTAAACCGGTACATGGCCATGCAAATTGAGGCTAATGTAAGGGGTCTATACACCTAGTATACACTATACACCTCCTTGTCATCCTGTCCTGGGTTTTTAACAATCTGCTTTTCTGTCACTTTTATGACTTCTTTTCTGGACCAGTTGCAAGCTCTTGCAAAATTTCAACATCTTTTTGGCAATAATAGTGCAGTTCTTTCTGGAGAACAAATTCATTCTGGGAATTGTGTTGATACCTAAAGTTTTTTTGCTGTAGGATGACTACCTTAAAATCTGCTATTGTATGGCCAAGATGTTGCCATCCTACAGCAAAAAAACTTCAGGACCAGACTTCAAAGAGAAACTGCTGAGCTTCAATCCATTTCAAATCTGACACCATCTGCTCAGGATTAAACAAAACCTGTGAATGACTAGCCAGCTACAAAAGCAGTTTCTCCTCCCTTGGTGTTCACACCTCAACTGGTAGAAGAGGGCCTCATCCTCCCTGACTGAACTAACCTCGTTATCTCCAGACTGATTCTGGCCTGCATATTTATACCTGCCTCTGGAAATTTCCACTACGTGCATCCGATGAAGTGGGTATTCACCCACGAAAACTTATGCTCCAATACATCTGTTAGGGCTTGGCTACACTGGAAACTTCAAAGCGCTGCCATGGGAGCACTCCCGCGGCAGTGCTTTGAAGCACGAGTGTGGTCGCGGCGCCAGCACTGGGAGAGAGCTCTCCCAGTGCTGCAGGTACTCCACCTCCCCAAGAGGATTAGCTTACAGTGCTGGGAGCTGCGCTCCAAGCACTGAGGCACTGTTTACACTGGCGCTTTACAGTGCTGTAACTTGCTATGCTCAGGAGGGTGTTTTTTCACACCCCTGAGCGAGAAAGGTGCAGCGCTGTAAAGTGCCAGTGTAGCCAAGGCCTTCGTCTATACGGTGCCACAGGACTCTTTTAAAGATCCGGACTGACACAGCTACCCTTCTGATATCTGATTATTAATATCATCTAGCAAATTTTCAATAGTGGTGTCAACTGACACCATGGCCTCTGGACAGAGTAATGGGGGTCACAAATTAGTGAAAAAATTTCTTGAAAATATTCATAAGCATTAAAATATTCATAATACAGCTGAGGAGGTGTATTAGGAGTGGGAGAATCTGTACTTTCAGAAGAGGGAGTCTATGTCTATTTCCCTTTCTTGGTTGGGCAGGGTCGTTTTCATAAAAAAGCTCTGGCTTTTTAAAGTTTCCTCCCCAAAAGTCTTCTCAATCTTTTAGATTTCTTCCACTTTCCCCACCTCCACAACCCCTCTTAATGTTTTTAGGTTTCATGTTTAGTCCCACCCTCCCTTCCTCCTTCAACACGCTTTCCACCTTTTCAAACAGTGCATGTGTATTTTATCTTTTGGTCTAAAACCACCCTTTCTTCTGGAGAATGTTGCTTTTGAAACATCTCAAGAATTGGCTTTGAAAACTTTTTACCTAGTAAACGCTTAAGAGATGTACGAACACTAAACAGCTTATTACAAACACAACTGATGTAGCAAGACCTACAGGTAGGTTGTTATTTGTAGCAATGGTTCTGTGGTGACCAGAATCAGGGGGGACTGTGGTGGGGCGATGACTCATCGGCACAGTGCCTCCTGCTGGTCATCCAGGGAACTAGCTCCTTCCAGCCCAGAGCGCCCTCTGCAGGCCGATGTCACGCCTGCCGCTGGCCCCCGTGTCTCTCCCCGACCCCGATGCCCTTTGTCCAGGGGTTCTGCCCACCACAGTACTTCCCCACTGTGGGTCTTCTCTCCCAGGGGAACCCCCTATCCCCACCTTGCCTCAGGCTACTGCCAATCTCCGTTTAGCCCCTGTTCACTGGGGCAGACAGTAGTCTGTTAACCACTCATCACTGGCAAGGGTGGGTCGGACCAGCTGCCTCTGCCTTTTCCTGAGCTGCCCCTCTGCAGCCCTAGTACCCTTTTGTGGACCCTTAACTTGGCCTGCAGCCTGGGGCTTTGCTAGGCTAGAGCTCCCCAGCTCCGTCTGCCCTTCCCCAGCACTGCTCCATCCTAGGTACCCTCCTCAGCTTCCCAGGCAGCCAGGTCCTTCTCTCTCTAGGGAGCTAGAGAGTGTCTCCTTGTCCTTCTGGCCCACCACCCTCTTATAAGGGCCAGCTGGGCCCTGACTGCATTGGCTAGAGCTGTGGCTGCTTTGCCAAACAGCCCAGCTTTTCTCCTGCCACCACTGTCTCCCAGGGTTGTTTTAAAGCCCTTCAGGGCAGGAGTGGGGTAACCACCCCGCTACAGGGGCTGACACTTGACTCTGCTCAAGCCCATGCATGGACACTGTTGCTGCTACAGGGTTGTTTGCCTTTACCCTTTTTAAAGCTGATTTCTTCTGGGCTGTGATGGCATAGGGTTGCTCAGAACTAGGGATTTGACCCCTTTGCATCACTTCCTGGAAGCTTCAGAAGTAGATTTCTTGGAGGTGCAGGACTGTTCAAAATTGGGGGGTCTGATCCCCTTTTTCTCACCCCTGGAAACTGTCGCTGCTTCAGAGGACAATTTCTTGGCCCTTTTTAAGGATGGTTGGCTCTGTGTAACGAAGGTTTTGGATGTGCAGGGCTGTTCAAAATCAGGGGGTCTGATACTCTTGCTTCCAACACTGGAAACTGCAGCTGTCTCAAAGGGAAATTTCTTGGCCCCTTTAAGCGAGATCCCTTTCAACATTTCTTCTTGTGCAAGAACATTTGATAAATCTGCCAGTATACATCTCAACCCCGATATAACACTGTCCTTGGGAGCCAAAAAAATCTTACCGCATTATAGGTGAAACCGTGTTATATTGAACTTGCTTTCATCTGCTGGAACATGCAGCCCTGCCCCCCAGAGCACTGCTTCACTATGTTATATCCGAATTCGTGTTATATCGGGTCATGTTCTATCGGGGTAGAGGTGTACATAAACAAAATGTTTTTAACACATAATCCCATATGTTCCTTTTACTAACAGCCAGAAATATATCCCCAATATATATATTTCAAAAGCTTTTACACAAAACCCATCCCTTGACGCTGAAACACTTTATACAGTACTGGTGCTGAAAAACTGTGTTCAAATACAACGTCCAAAGAAAAAATTAAAAAATGCTATTCTGGCTTTTGCCACATGGGTGCAGTACAGCTCCAAAATTTTCAACAATTGCCAGCAAAACCTCTCTCTCTCTCTCTCTTTTAAAAAAAAAAAAAAACAAAAAAAAAAACAGTAAACCCTTTGGGGCAAAGGCAACTTCTTTTTTACTAACAGTAACAAACATAGCCCCAATACACATGTTAATGCACAACCCCTGGAGGGGGTGGGAGGGAAGGTACACTAATTCCAATAACCGTTATTTGAAATGCATTAAAAAAAACAGCTCATACCGTCTTCTGTAATCTCAGGAAAATCTATCTGTTGATTTTGACTTCCATCTTGTTCTAAATTAAAAAAAAAAAAATCCTTAAAACCATTTCTTTTAAAAATAAACTATAATTGTCTGGCACTTTAATCAGCTTACCAAAATTTAAAACTTCTAGTGCAGAATCTGGTATGTCAAGGAAAAAGGTATTGTCCTATTTGAAAGGAAAAAAAATAAACTTTTAACTAAACCCAACACATGCATAAAACAGTGGTGGCACACGCACACACACAAATAGTAATTTTTCTTACCATGTCATTGCTCCCTATGACAGCAGAAATCTTGTATCAGCAATATTTCTTTGACAGCCTCCTCTCAGGCCAGCTGTACGCTCCGGTGATCAGCATTCTTCTGTCTCTTTCCCTGGGTGTGGGATTTGTCGGCTGTACCGGCAACCCGGCCCTGTGGTCAGGATCACTCGTGTCGCCAAAATATAACTTTGGTGCGAGTGGAAGCTTGCCAGGCCGTCTATCGGCAGCCTCCTCTGCGGTCACTGGATTAGAGCTCTGGCTTGGTGGTTGGGGATGGGTGACAGGCGAGCTCCTCCCACCTTCAGGCCATCTGATGGAGCACGTGTTCTTTGCTCTATTATACTGAATATCAGGGTTGGAAGGGACTCAGGAGGTCACTTAGTCCACCTTGCTAACAGCGACCAATCCCACTGAATCATCTGCAGGGCTTTGTTTTCAAATTGACCTTGAAAGCCTCTAAGGAGAGATTCCACCCCCTCCCTAGGTAACCATTTCCAGTGCTTCACCGCTCTCTGAGTGAAGTTTTTCTTTATCGCAACCTAAACCACCCCCACTGCAACTTGAGACCTATTACATTGTTCTGTCATCTGGTACCATGAGAACAGTCTAGATCCTCCTCTTTGGAAGCCTTTCAGGTAGTTGAAAGCAGCTATCAAATCCCCTCACTCATCTCTTCTGCAGACTAACAATCCCAGTTCCCTCGCCTCTCCTCATTAAGTCATGTGCTCAGACCCTCTAATAATTTTGCCGTCCACTGGCTCTTTCCTTAAATTTTTCCATATCTTTCTTGTAATTGGGGCAATAACTTGGACACACGACTCCAGATGAGGCGTCAACATGTCGAATAAAAGGGAATGATCAGGTCCCTCAATTGAGGCTATGCCCTACTTGATAAGCCGAAAATCAATTAAGCCTTTTGGCACAAAGCGCAGCCATCTGGGTTGGGGGCCATCATATCGCATGCCTGCGTATTCGCCACTGTCACCCTAGGTCCTTTCTGAGAAACTGCTGAAGCATTTGATCGTGTATCTGTAGGCAGTGATGGATTCTTTCCATTCTAAGTGCAGACTCTGTTGTTGGACGGCTCAGCGATTTCTTATTAGCCATCCTCGCAGATTTGCCTAGATCCTCTGGACCTCCTATTCCTACGTTCCAGCTTATCTACCTTTCCGCAGTTAGTGTCATTCGCTACAACTTGCTGGAGAGGGGCATCCTCCATCATCTAGACTTCATTAATGAAATGTCTTTGGACAAAACGTGGCCCGCGGACAGACCCTGGGTGCACTCCGCTTATACTCAGTATTTTCCCACTAGACACCAAGCCATTGATCACTGACCCGTTAGACCCAACAGTAGGAGATTGTCTATCCTTTATAGTCCATTCATCCAAACCAATTACTCTGTTAACTTGTGGAAGATACTGTGGGAGACAGTATCAAAGCTTTGACTAAAATAACAAGCATGTGACCGGGCTGGATCATAGAAAGCCCCTTGGGAGCTGGCGCAACTGATATGCCAAACTACTTCTGACCCCTGCTTTCCCTGCCAAATCAGGGAGCTTTCCCCGCTCCTGTCTTGCGAGCGAACTCCGTCTGCTCCAACACAGACGCAGGTCTGAATTACTTGCCCAAAGCTGCAGGTTACTGAAGCAGCTTAACAGAAGTGTTACTGTCTTTACACTCAGATTGCAACTACGCATTTTACCCTGAATAAAGCGTTAGCAGACTTGTGCAATCATAAATTGTTGCCTCATAACACTGATAGAGGGCTATGCACAGTTGTTTGCTCCCAGGTATTAATCACACCTCTGGGTTAATTAATAAGTAAAAAGTGTATTTTATAATACAGAAGTAGATTATATGGTTCCAGGTTGTGACAGAGCAGAACTAATAATCCCACGCCAAGCTATAAATAAAACGTTGCGCTCTATGTCTAATCAAACTGAATACAGACAATCTCACCCTCAGAGATGCTTCAGTAAGTTTTTTCCTCAGACTGGATACCTTCCAGGCCTGGGCACAATTCTTTCCCCTGGTATAACTCTTGTTCCAGCTCAGGTGGTAGCTAAGAGATTCTTCATGATGGCTCCTCTGTTCTGTTCCACCCATTTATATATCTTTTGCAAAAGGCGGGAATTCTTTGTCCCTCTCGGTTTTCACTCTCCCCCCCCCCACTGGAAAAGCACCAGGTTAAAGATGGATTCCAGTTCATGTGACATGATCACATGTTACTGTAATACCGCAAACCTTCATTCCTCCCAGCCTGACTTACAGGAAAGCCTGCCTGCAAACAGAACCATCCAATCAATTGTCTTGGTTGATGGAAGCCATTAAGATTCCAAACCACCATTAATGGCCCACACTTTGCATAATTACAATAGGACGTCAGAGTTATGCTTCATATTGCTAGTTTCAGATACAAGAGTGATACGTTTATACAAATAGGGTGACCACACTCAGTAGACAATAAGCTTTGTAATGATACCTTACAAGAGACCTTTTGCATGAAGCATATTTCAGTTACATTATATTCACTCATTATCAATTTTTTATAAAATCATATACACTGCAGCGTCACACAAGGTATATCACTGTGATGTTCCGTTGGTGTTCCCTGGACTGGTGACTGCTAGGTCACTCCAGTCCTCGACTCTGGGAGCAATCTTTACGTGCTTTGCTCTGGCATGTAACCTTCTCCTTGGATTGTGCAACCGAATGACACTAGCCAATATCTCCAGTCACAGACACAACCCTAGGAACCTCCGTCTTGCAGCGTCCAGTTATGCCCACTGGATGCTGCAAGCTTATATGCTTCACCAGGCTTGTTATCCCAAGGCGAGTCTCTGACATGCTTCAAACCAAATGCACTGCTTCAGGTAGAATAAACAAACAGATTTATTAACTACAAAGACAAATTTTAAGGTATGTAAGGCAAAGCATAACAAGTCAGATTTGATCAAATGAAATAAAAGCAAAACGCATTCTAAGCTGACCTTAACACTTTCAGTGCCCTTACAAACTTAGATGCTTCTAACTCTTCAGCCAGGCTCTCCCCTTTCATCAGCGCTTCAGTCACTTGGTGTGGTGTCTGTAGATGTAGGTGGAAGAGAGAAGACAAGCATGGTAAATGTCTCTCCCTTTATCATGTTCTTTCTTCCCTCCTAGCTTTGCCCTCCACCCCTTCAGAGTCAGGTGAGTATTACCTCATCGCAGTCCCAAACTGACCAAAGGAAGTAGGGGGACTCAGTCAAGAATCCAACATATCCTTTTCTTGCCGCCTAGGCCAGTGTCCTTTGTTCCTGTGAGGCTGGGCTGGGTTAGAATAATAGAATATTAGGGTTGGAAGAGACCTCGGGAGATCATGTAGCCCAATCCCCTGCTCAAAGCAGGACCAACACCAACTAAATCATCCAGCTAAGGCTTTGTCAAGCCGGGCCTTAAAAACCTCTAAGGAGGGAGATTCCACCACCTCCCTAGATAACCAATTCCAGTGCTTCACCGCCCTCCTAGTGAAATAGTGTTTCCTAATATTCAACCTAGACCTCCCCCACTGCAACTTGTTCTGTCATCTGCCACCACTGAGAGCAGCCTAGCGCCATCCTCTTTGGAACACCCCTTCAGGTAGTTGTAATCCCCAAGTCCATTTCTGCAGAACTGCTGCTTAGCCAGTCAGTCCCCAGCCTGTAGAGGTGCGTGGGATTCTTTCTTCCTAAGTGCAGGATTCTGTTGAACCTCATCAGATTTCTTTTAGCCCAATTCTCCAGTTTGTCTAGGTCACTCTGTCTCCATGATCGATTGTTTCCTCCTTTATGCTTGCGAAAGGGATGTATTGCCTCTAGAGGCGCCCCGAGGGTGTGGTAATGTAAGTGTCTCAGATTGGGTGGGGGCTCGAGCTGGTTATGCTATTGTGATGAAATGGAACCCCTGGATACTGAACCCGCCCTTGTTGCTGTCAACTCAGAGGGGTAGAAGGTTACATCTGTGTTGAGAGAGCTGTCCAGAGCGGTCACAATGGACACTCTGGGATAGCTCCCGGAAGCAATACCATCGAATTGCATCCACATTACCACAATTCAACCCAGCAGGGTCGATTTCAGTGCTAATCCCTGCCTGGGGAGGAGTAGGAGAAATCAATTTTAAGAGCCCTTTAAGTTGACAAAATGGCTTTGTCATGGTGATGGGTGCAGGGTTAAATCGATCTAATGCTGCTAAAATTTGATCGAAACTCGTAGTGTAGATCAGAGCCAAGAGACTGGCTGTATTTTAAAGAAGCTTTATTGAGGGCACAGGAACAAAACCATCCAATGTTGCAGAAAGAATAGCAAACATATGGCAGACGACCATTGGCTTAACAGAGAAATCTCAGGGAGTTTAAAGACAAAAAGGAAGATTAAAGAAGTGGAAACTTGGACAGATGAATGGGAGAGGTATAGAAGATATTGCTCAAGCATGCAGGTGTAATCAGAAGGCCAAAGACAATTGGAAGTTGACGCTAGCAAGGGATGTGATGGGAACAAGAAAGGGTTTTGTGCAGATATGTTAGCAATCAAGAAGACAGATCAGGGAAAGTGTGAGACTGAATGTGGAGCACCTAGTGACCAGATGATGTGAAAAAGCTGAAGTACTCAAATGCTTTTTTGGCTTGGTCTTCACAGACAAGGTAGTCCAGATTACTGCACTGGGCAGCACAGTATTGAGGAGGAATGAGCGGTACTCAGTGGTGACAGAACAGGTTCAAGGACTATTTAGAAAAGCTGATATGCACAGGTCCTATGGGCCAAGATCTAAGCCTCCGAAGGTGCTGAGGGAGTTGGCTGATGAGTTTCAGAGCCATTGGTCATTATCATTTGAAAACTTGGGCAATCGGAGAGGCCCAGAATGCTGGAAAAAGCCAATATACGTGCCCATCTGTTCAAAAAAAGAAAGAAGGAGAATCGGGGAACTACAGGTCAGCGCTCAGCTCATCCTGGACAAAATCATGGAAGCAGTCCTCAAGAAATGCCATTCTGAAGCATTGGCGAGGAGAAGGAAAGATCAGGAACAGTCAACATGGATTCACAAGGCAAATCATGCCTGACAACTGTTCCTTCTATGATGAATAAGTGGCTCTGTGGATATGGAAAAGCATGGACGTAATTGTGATGCTCTGAACCTCAGGGCAACACCCAGTACCTCCCATGTTTCATCCTTGTAAATGATTGTGTTATCCAGTGCAAAGTTGTTCATGTGGGTGTAATTCAGAAGCTCATATCACGGAAAAATGTTTGTTTATACTGATTATACCGTAATTCGTTATTACGTAAGTTATAGGTAGAATCAGGTATATAGTATAGAGCGAAAATGTGTCTTCTTGGCTAAAATAACCAGGCAAACTCTTCAAGAGCAGACAAGGCAGTTCAACCTCATCATAGCATGTATATAGAAAACCAAGTATTTGCACAAGTTAAAACCACTAATGGATGGATGAACGCGACTATAAGGTGATAGAAAGCTGCTAATGTCGGGCTCAGTGGATAGTGATCAACAGCTCATGTCTTAGCTGGCAGCTGGTATCCCAAAGCAGATGCCCAGGGTGGTCCGGGCTGGTTTTGTTCAACATCTTTATTATGATCTGATGATGGGAATTGCACCCTCAGCCATCTCGCAGATGACACTAAGGTGGCGAAGGTAGAGTAGTGCTGAGAGGGCAGTGAATGGTC
>NC_133777.1:32703436-32719228 GCF_003597395.2 Chelonoidis abingdonii
GGGGTCCCCAGGGAAGGTTTTGGGGAGACCAGAGTTTATCAAACACTCAGAGTTTTGATTGGTGGCAGCATATCAGATCTAAGCTGGTAATTAAGCTTAGAGGAATTCATGCAGGTACCCAAATTTTGGACACTAAGGTTCAGATTTGGGAATTATACCTTATGAGAACAGCACTCAGTGATTTCAACTCTTAGCAGGGGAGCCCTGATCATTGGCCCAACATAAACTCAGCTCAGCAGTCTCTAGATGGACTTCTAATGGAATCAAAATTAGCTCTACTCTTCTATAACAGAGAAAGGAGGCTGTGTAACTGGTGTTCCAGGCCCTCCAGGGACAGGAAAGATGCTATCAAATACACACACCAGCCCCCAACCCCTCTCAACTCACTAGGTATTGGAAGCCATGACCCTTGTTTAGCAAGTGTCACTTAAGTTATATTGAGACATCTCTGTCATAAAGCAGTCTCATAGTTCCTCATTCACATAATCAGGTGGCAACACTTCATTTATCCTGCCCCAATGACAAAGAAATTGGGGATCCCAGAGCTGTCAAAATAACCATCCCAGGCTGCATTGGGCTATGCTGGGCGTGCCCATGCAAATATCTGAGAATTCACACTTTCTGAAATTCTTTCCACACTTCCCATAATTCACCATCAGATGTCAGGGTAGAGCTCATCCTGACTCTGCTTACACAGATGCACTGGCCAGGTAGACAGGAAAAACCCTGAGAACTTTTGAATTTCATTTCCTGTTTGGCCAGTGTAATGAGCTGATCAGTACAGGTTACCATGCAGAGCTCATAAGCACAGGTGACCATGGAGTCCCAGAATCGCAAAAAAGCTCCAGCATGGACTGAACGGGAGGTACTGCCTCTGATCGCTGTATGGGGAGACAAATCCGTGCTATCCGAACTCCGTTCCAAAAGATGAAATGCCGGAATATTTGAAAAAATCTCCAAGGGCATGAAGGAAAGAGGTTATAACAGGGACCAACAGCAGTGCCGTGTGAAGCCTATCAGAGAGGCAAAAGGCCACTTTGGGTCAGAGCCCCAGACATGCCGCTTCTATGATGAACTGCATGCCATTCTAAGGGGTGCCCCTACAACTCCCCCACCCTGTGCTTCCCTCCTCCACCACTCCTCCTGGGCTACCTTGGTAGTTTTCACCCCATTTGTGTGACGAATTAATAAAGAATGAATGAATTTGAAACAACAATGACTTTATTGCCTCTGCAAGTGGAGATCAAAGGGTGGAGGGGAGGGTGGCTGGCTTACAGGGAAGTAGAGTGAACCCTGGGGGCAGGTTTTCATCAAGGAGAAACCAACAGAACTTTCACACCGTAGCCTGGCCAGTCATGAAACTAGTTTTCAAAGTTTCTCTGATGCACAACACGCCCTGCTGTGCTCTTCTAACCACCCTGGTGTCTGGCTGCGCATAATCAGTGGCCAGGCAATTTTCCACAACCTCCCACCCTGCCATAAACATCTCCCTCTTACTCTCACAGATATTATGGAGCACACAGTAAGCAGTAATAATGATGGGAATATTGGTTTCGCTGAGGTCTGAGTCAGTAAACTGCGCCAGCAAGCTTTTAAATGTCCAAGGCACATTCTACCACCATCATGCACTTGCTTGGCCTTTAGTTGAACTGCTCCTTACTACTGTCCAAGCTTCATGAGCCATGGGAGCAAGGGGTAGGCATGACCACGTGGTGCTGCCGACTGGGAGAGCAGCCTGAGGCAGAAGTCTCCAGCTGGCATGATACTCCAGGCAGGACTGAATCTCCATTAGACAAAACTTAAAGAAGAGAATGACCTGGAGTCATTCCCATTTTCATCCAGGCGCCACCGACTGACATCACCAAGGCCAGCCGGGAGCACCCATGTCTGCCCAGGCGCCGCCAACCAACCTAACCCATGTCAGCCAGGAGCACCCATGGGACAACGACAACAGCTAGCAGTCATATTGCACCTTCTGCCATTGGCAAGGCAAAGCAAGGGAATGCTGCTGTGTAGCACTGCAGTACCGTGTCTGCCAGCAACACCCAGGAGACATACAGTGACAGTGAGCTGAGCGGGCTCCATGCTTGCCATGTTATGTCGTCTGCATGGGTAACTCAGGAAAAAAGGCGAGAAATGATTTTTTGTAGTTGCTTTCACGGAGGGAGGGACAGATGGGGGCCTGACGATATGTACCCAGAACCACCCGTGACAATGTTTTTGCCCCATCAGCCATTGGGAGCTCAACCCAGAATTTCAAAGGGCAGCGGAGACTGCAGGAACTGTGGCTCCGAAAGTCGATGCTAGCCTCGATACTGTGGACGCACACCGCCGACTTAATGCACTTAGTGGGAACGCACACAATCAACTGTATTAAATCGATTTCTAAAAAACTGACTTCTATTAAATTGACCTAATTTTGTAGTGCAGACATACCTTTGGATTCCTTTCCCTCTCATATTAGCCTCCAGGCATAGGCAGCGAGTTACATGGCTCATGGTTCCTGGACTCCAGCAATATTCCAAGCCCAGCTCTATCAATGTTTGGGGCCGGGTCTTTCCCCCGGCCCCTCCTGCCAACTCCACACGCCTCCCCCAAGTGTCCCCTGGCCCCCACTTGCTGCCCCGCCCTGTGCCTTCCAGGGTCCCTGGAGCAGAGCATCTTTGTCTCTCTCCTGCATCAACTGCTGCCGCAGGGTCCTAGTGCCCCCTGTTCACAACTGTTAGAGCAGGCTGACCCTGAGCCTGCCCTTCCCTGTCAGACCCTTTCACTTTCCAATGGGACCCTTCACCAGCACAGCCCCCCCCAGCCACCTCTCCTGCCCCATGCTGGACAAGGGGAAGCCCCTCCTCCAGTGAGGGAGGGGCAGCACCAGGGGAGGAGGTGCACTGCAGGGGAGACAAGGGGGCTTCCTGTACTTGAGAGGGGCCCTAGGAGCACATGCAGCGACAGTGGTGTGAGGTGAGTATGGTGCAGAGGGGAAGTGGGGGACCCTCCCCTGGAGCTTGCTGATGCCTGTGGAGAGAGGGCTGGGGGGAATCCTCCTCTCTGGCCCTTGCCCCGGGGCAGCCTGTCTGAACCCCAGACTCCTCATCCCCAGCCCTGTCCCACCTCAGAGCCCTCACCCCTGCACCTCAACCCTCTGCCCCAGCCCTGAGCCCCTCCCACACCCCCAAACCCCTCATCTCTAGTTCCACTGCAGTCCTCACATTTTTACATTATTTTTAAAAATATATAATCAACTAAGCTGCTAGCTCATGGAGGAGAGATAGCCCAGTGGTTTGAGCATTAGCCTGCTAAACTCAGGGTTGTTAGTTCAATTCTTGAGGGGGCCATTTAGGGAACTGGGGTAAAAACTGCCTGGGGATCAGTCCCCCTATAAGCAGCAGGTTGGACTAGATAACCTCCTGAGGTCCCTTCCAACCCTGATGTTCTATGTACACTTAATGTTGCAGTTATGTTCCTGAAAAATGCTACTTTAAGTGAAATCCAATTTCCCCGTAAGAATTAATTTAAATGGAGGGTTAGGATAGGGAATTTTTTTTGCCAGACAAAAGACTATATTTTATATATATATACACAGTATAAGTTTTAAACAAACAATTTAATACTGTACAAAGCAATGATGACTGTGAAGCTTGGTTGAGGTGGTAGAGTCAGAGGGTGGGCTATTTCCCAGAGAATGCCTTACTGCTAAATGATGAACTAGAACTCAGCTGAGCCCTTAAGGGTTAACCCACTGTTGTTAATGTAGCCTCACACTCTACAAGGCAGCACGAATTGGGGGGGGCAGGAGAGACAGCATGGGAGAGAGATATAGACACACACCCTGTGTGTGTTAGAGAGACTTTGAGACAGCAGCTGCTTCAAGCAATCTCCCTCCATTCTGAGCCCTGTCATGTGTCCCCCAGCTCTGTGGACATGGGGTGCAGGAATGCAGGAGGGGGACTCACTGACAACAGCACCCCTCTTCCCCCCCACACACACACATAGGGTGACCAGACAGCAAGTGTGAAAAATCAGGACAGTGGGTGGGGGGTAATTGGAGCCTACATATGAAAAAGACCCAAAAATCAGGACTGTCACTACAAAATCAGGACATCTGGTCACCTTACCTGCACAGCAAGCAGGAGGCTCCTGGAGCAGCTCCAAGGCAGAGGGCAGGAACAGCACAGGACATTGGGTGGGAGGGACACCTGAACTCCCCAGCAATAGATAGCTTGCTGGGCAGCAGCCGCACAGGGAACTTAGGGGAGCTGATGGGGGGGGGGGGTTGGCCCATCCTGATTCCAAGCCCCCTACCAGCTAGTTCCAATGGGCTGCTGTTTCTGCAAGCTGTGGACAAAGCAGGCAGCTGTCAAACAACACTATAAGGGAGTACAGCGCAACTTTAAACGAGCATGTTCTCTAATTCAGAGGTTCTCAAACTGTGGTCCACAGACCATCACTGGTCTGCGAGCTCCATTCAGGTGGTCTGTGGATAGTTCCCTTTAAGATGCATTCCTGGGCGGCCACACATGAGAGAATGAAGGGCCACCCACCTAATTAGTGGAGCCGTGAGTCTAATTAGGTGCCTGGACTCTGGGGAAGATGCACATGTAAGGTGAGGTGGTGGCCTTGTGGGGAATATGGAGTAGGTAGGAGGGAAAAGTGGTGTGAGAAGAGGGGGTTGGGGGAATTTAGGACGTGGAGGGCTACAGCAGCCAGAGAAAGAGGCTCAGGGCTGCGGCTGCTGGGGAGAGACCCCAGCTTCAGCTCTGTGGCTCCTGTGGCAGGGGAGAGACCCACCGCACTTTTCCAGGCAGAGCTCAGAGGCTGCTGTGGTCAGGGAGAGAGGGAAAGAACCCCTCTTCTTTCCAGTCCCAGCTTGGGGGCTGCTGCGGCAGGGAGAGAGGGCACATCCATAGCATTAGAAAGGTTAAACTGATATTAAAATATGAGTTGTGTGCTTTTATGTGTAGAACAAAAAAGTTTATTATTATTTAAGGGTTTTTTTTATATAGTACTTTTATCCAAAGTGCTTTACAATAGTTAGCTAACGGTTCATACAACATTTGGAAAGATCATTAAGTAGTCCTCCAAGACCCTCAGTAATTTTCAACTGGTCCACGGAAAAAGTTTGAGAGCCACTGTTCTAATTGATCAGCAATGTAGCAACAAAACAACATTAACCGGGATAGCTTAAAGTGAGAAGTTACTGTATATTGGCTTACAAGGCAGGTGTGGTATGGGGGAGGGACTTGGACTTGGACTTGTTCTGAGCACCACCAAAAATTATACAAACCTCTGCCCCTGCCTCCAGGGGATCCTGCCCATCAGTTTCCTGAGGAAATCATTGCCTTTCTGACTTTGGGTCTATATTCCGCCACTCTCCTTTCTTCCTTTTGTCAGGATCCTGAACTCATCCATCTCATGGTAACTCTTGCCCAGGCTGCCACTCACTTCTACTTCCCCTACCAATTCTTCCCTGTTTGCAAACAGCAGGTCAAGAGGAGCATGGCCCCTATTTGGTTCCTCCAGCACTTGCATCAAGAAGTTGTCCCCAACACTCTCCAAAAACTAATATTTGAATAAAGCTAATGTTATTGAAAAGGTAACATAAGCACAAGGAATGCTTCACTAGACACCCAAATTGTTCTACTCTGTTTTTATGGTTTACACACTCTAGTTGGCTTTTACTGTCAATAGTTTATACTCATTCTTTATCTATATCAGGGGTCAGCAACCTATGGCACGCTTGCCAAAGATGGCATGCGAGCCAATTTTTAATGGCACACTGCTGCCTGCCAGAGTTCTGGCAGGCAGCAGCATGCCATTAAAAATCCTGCCTAGCCCAGCCCGCTCTTCTTCGTCATCCGCTCCACCACCCCGCGGGGGCAAGGGACAGAAGCATAGGCGTGTGCATAGGGTGTGCCTAGGCACACCCTGATGCAGGGGTAGGCAAATGGCCCCACTCCCTGGTGCAGCAAGCCATGGGGTCCGCACTTCTGGGCCGGAGCACCGAGCCGAGTGCAGCAAGCTGCTGGCCCCTCCCCCGTGTTCCCTCCTCCCCTGGAGCCATGGCATTGTGTGCGCAGTGCTCTGAGGGGTGGGGTTGCCTGCTTCTGCGGGGCAGCATGTCTGGCTCTGTGTGGAGCAGAACATGCTGCTAGGAGCCTCCTGGTAAGGGCTCTGGGGCCAGGGGGGTTGGAGCAGGGTGGGTTGAATAGGGGGTGGGATCCTGGGCAGGGTGGTTAGGGGCTTGGGGTCTTGAGGGCAGTCAGGAGAGAGCAGGGTGGGATGGGGCATGGGAGTCCTGGGGTCGTCAGGGTGGAAGGGTGGATAGGGGTCAGGGCAGTCAGGGGACAGGAGAAAGAAGATCCTAGGGTGAAGTTAGGGTTGGGGGGTCTCTGGACAGGGGTGGTCAGGGACAAGAGCTGGAGGTGGATGATAGGGTCTTGAGGGGGCTGTCACGAGGAAGGGGTGTGGAAAGGGTTGGGGCAGGAGGGAGCAGGGTGGGTTAGTATGGTCGGAGTTCTTCGGGTACCTGTCGAGGAGGTGGGGAGCAGTTGTGCAGGCGAGTGGGAGTCGCCGGAGTCTGTCTGGGGCTCGCGGGTGTGGATAAGGTCGGGGCAGTCAGTGGGACAGAAGGGGTAGGTCTAGGGTGGGCACCAGGGGACAAGAACAGGAGAGTTAGATGGGGTGGGTCCCTGGGGGGTAGTTAGGGGCAGGGGTCCCAGGATGGGGTAGTCAGGGGACAAGGAGTGGGGGGATTGGAGGTTCTGAGGGGGGCAGTCAGGGGGCAGGAAGTAGGAGAGAGTGGATGGGGGCAGGGATAGGGCATGGCGGGGGCGGGGCTCAGGCAGGGCTCCCTGGGTGCACACCCTAATGAAATGTGCTGCGCACCCCTATGGGCAGAAGCTTGGTCCTGCTGGCTCCCCTACCTCTTCCCGTAGTGTGCTGGGTTCCTGCCCCATCTCTGCCTCTCCGTCCTTCCCTCCCTGCCGGCTGATCAGCTGATGGTCTTTGCGAGGGAGGGGGTTGGGAAGGAGTAGGGTCAGTATGCTCGCTGCTCCTGGCAGCGGCAGAGAAGAAGCCGGGGCAAGGCCTTGGGGAAGGGGTGGGTGGATGGGTGGAATAAGGGCATATCCCCTCCAGCCCCCTGCCCTGACCCCCTCACACACACCTAGCCCTCTGCCCTGACCCCCCGCAACATAGCTCTCTGCCCTGATCCCTGACCCCCCACACATACACCCAGCCCTCTGCCCTGAGCCCTGACCCCCTCTCACATACACCCAGCCCTCTGCCCTGACCCCCCCACAGCCCTCTGCCCTGAGCCCCACAGCTCCACTCATAACCCAGGCCCATGCCCTGAGTCCCGTGCCCTGCACACACCCCAGGCCCCTGACCTGAGTCCTGTACCCCTCTCATACACACCCAGCCCTCTGCTTGACTCCTTCACCCCCTCCCACGACCCCAACCCTGACTCTGGCACCCCCACACATACCCAGCCCCCCCTGCCCTGACACCTGCACTCCCTTCACATGCCTCCAGCCCTCTGCCCTGACTCTTGCACCCCCCACATCCTCACCCGCACCCTGAGCACCAAATGGGAACTGCACACACACATCCACATTCCCACCTGCATCCCTTGCACCAAATGGGAACTGCCCAGGTAAGTGCCCCATACCCAAACCTCCTGCCCCAAACCTGAGCTCCCTTCCTCATTCTAGCTCCTGGGCAGACCTTTCACCCCCAGACGTGTGCTCAGTGCACTCCCACCCTCAGCTCAGTGCAGAGAGAGAGGAAGAGAATGGGCCAGAACCAGGGAGAAGGGTCAGGATCCCAGACCGGCAGTGGGCTGAGCAGGTCCAGCAGCCGGGACCCGGCTGGCAGGAGCTGGCGGATGGAACCCCTGAGTGGCAGTGGACTGAGCCGCTCAGCTCACTGCTGGTTTGGGGTCCCAGCCACCAGCCCTGCACAGCCCGCTGCCGGTCTGGGGTTCTGGCTGCCGGACCCTTGCCAGCCGGGGTCCCAGCTGTAGGCCCTGCTCAGCCCGCTGCCGGCCTAGGTGAACAGAACCCCAGACCAGCATCGGGCTGAGTGGGCTGGCGGCGTAAGATCAACATTTTAATTTAAATGAAACTTCTTAAACATTTTGAAAACCTTATTTATTTTACAATACAACACTAGTTTAGTTATATAATATATAGACTTATAGAGAGAGACCTTCTAAAAAACATTAAAAAGTATTACCAGCACGTGAAACCTTAAATTAAAATGAATAAATGAAAACTTGGCACACCACTTCTGAAAGGTTGCCACCCTTGATCTATATGATCACACTCTCTTGATAGAAATACCTGTGCTCTTGCTGGCTAATATTGTTTGAGGTGAATGATATTGCTGACCTTTCACATTCTCACGGCAGATAAGTTTGCTTAAATGTTAAGATTCTGTAAAGAATAGTCACTCTAGCCCCGATTCCACTGTAGCCCCAACATGTGTGTGATTGGTGAGCATATGCAGAGCCCCATTAAAGGCTACAGCAGCCTGCCTGTGTATTTTTGATTGCAGGATTGGGACTGATATTTGTTTCTTGCTTCTGAAGTGATAGTCAAGTACTTTCTTTAAAAGCTTAAAATACCTTTCAAATAATTTTAAAATATATTAAAAGTGATGGTAATAGAAAGAAAACATAACTGTTTTCATGACTGAAAGGTAATTAGGTTCCTCGCTCTTTCTCTACTGTCTTGGGAAAGCATATTTTGCACTGAAATACTTGACACAATGTTACAGAAACTATATTTATAAGCTGGAAAGGCAACCAGAAACAGTAGAGAAAGTGATGAAAATACCTATGCAGGAAAACTGTAATTTATAGAATAGGCCTAATCTGAAAAATGACTGTAAAAAGGACTTTGGGAAGTTCCATATCTGTTATTTTTCAATGATTTCAGATCAAATCCATTCCACCTACAAGATGGAACAATTCCTCCAAATTCAGCCTAGTACCTGACAATCCAGCCAAGTTCTTTCCATCTCATACCTACTCACCATTAATAAAGATTCTGTAGACCAAGTTCTCCCCTCAGGTACTGTTATGCACCCTTCAAATTATATTCTCAGTAATACATGTGCAATCTCTTCACTGTTGTAAATGATTAGTGTGACGCTCTGTACCTCAGGGAAACACCCAGCACTCCCATGTTCATCCTTGTAAAATGACTGTGTGGTATCCAATGCAAAGTTTGTCATGTCAGGTGTCTTCGGAAGGATCATGATGTACTGAGCATGGCTGTTAGAATGATGTTATAGTAATGTTATAGGTTATAATTTCATGTATATATTTATGAGGCTGAAAATGTATCCTCATGGCTTAAAATAAGACCAGGAAGAAACTCTTCAAGAGCAGAGAGGCAGTTCACACCTCATCAGCACGTGTATGGGACAAACCCAGCTCAGCCTCACAGGAACAAAGGACGCTGGCCTAGGCAGTAACAAAAGAATCTGTTAGACTCTTGAGGGAGTCACCCCCCTTCTTTTGGTCATTTTGGAACGGCTCACCTGGTCTCCCCACTACAGAAGGGATGTGGACGTACTGGAGAGACTTCAGTGGAGGGCAACGAAAATGATTAGGGGGCTGAGGCACATGACTTACGAGGAGAGATTTAGGGAACTGGGGTTATTTAGTCCAGAGAAGAGACGAGTGAGGAGGGATTTGATAGCAGCTTTCAACTACCTAAAGGGGGGGTCCAAAGAGGATGGAGCTAGGCTGTACTCAGTGGTGGCAGATGACAGAACTAGAAGCAGTGGTCTCAAGTTGCAGTTGGAATATCTTTCCAGAGATATTGGACAACATGACTCTTTCCAGCAGGCAATGTGGAGTATTGCCTTTCATGAGAAGAACGTGGGGATACAGCAGTGCAGTATCAGCCGTATGGCCCATTTCTGGTAAAGTGTAGCAGAATGACAGCTGGCAGACGAGTCATTTCAGAGTGCAGGGGAAGCCAAAAGCCAATATATCTGGTGTTTTGCCTTTCCTAGTTCTAATATGAGATCATTTTTTGTAATTGCTGCAGCGCCAGGAGGCACAGCAATCAGAGCTGAAACAGCGGGGTCTATCCAGTGGGAGTTCTAAGGGGAGTTTGTAGGGGAGACTAGCAGAGAATTAGACAGGCTAGTGAGAGGAGTGGTGGTGTTGTGGTTGCCTCTTGTAGGGAGTTTGTATTTGCTGTTAGGTGGTGGTGGTTTGCTTTTGCGTTTTGTTTCCTGGACAACATGAGTTGTAGGTGGAAGCTAATTTGACCAATAGAGGCAGCAGTGAAAGATACAATGAGGATGGACTGGATGTTAAAGCTGCTGCAGGTACCAGATCCTCGGAGGGAACGGTACTGAAAAGATTTTGTCTGCATGAAGTGCCGCCTGATAACGCTGATGGAAGAACAGGTCGTGAACCAGAGATAGAGGTGGAAACTGTGGTCGAAGTTTGGAAGGGGGTTTGACGGATGATGAGCAAGACATGAGAAGGCTTAAGGAAAAGCTCAGACTTGCAGATGTGAAGCAGGACAAAGAGTTCTGAGGGAGACTGCATGGGTAGAGGAAAGTGGACGGAGGAAGCATTGTGACTAAGAGACACCAGCAGAGAAATGATGGCGCCAGTGAAGGGCATAAGAGCTCAGGAAAGGTTTGCAGAGTTCTGTGAAAATGATAAGGGACAGCAAGGTTGGTCGTGAAGGTGCATAGCAAGAAAGCAAAGAAGAACATGCTAGCCCTTCAGGAAGAGTAAGAGTCAATATGAGACAACACCAAATATGAGCCCTGTGAGATTACCGGATGGGCTTGCAGAGATTTGCAAGGACAACAGAAATCGAGGAGGACTTGCGCCAGAGGGAGACAAGTGATAGACTGGAAGATCACACTGGCACCAGGAAAAGGCAGTCTATGATTGGGGCTCTTAGGTGAGAAGAATAGACAGGCCGTAACTAGAGTGATCCAGAGACAGAAGGGTGTGTGCTGCCGGCGTGCTAAGATACGGGAATGTGGACTAGGCTGAAAAGGTTCGTAACGGAGCGGGAAAGAATCCACTGATTGTCCTCTGTGGAACAAATGATTGGCTGATTCTGCTAGACGTCACAAGGAGACTATGCCGACTGGGTAAAGACGCTTAGAACGGGCTCACTGATCTAGTGGATTTAGGCCTGTTCCTAGAGAAGGGCACACAGTGTGACAAATTATGGCGATCATAGATGCTAAGGCGAGTGGTGCCTATAAGAGGGCTTTGGGTGATATGGCCATCTGGAGAAGCATTCATGGACAGGACCTGTTCTCTCGGATGACTTCACCTGACTATAAGAGGAAATAGAGTTCTAGGATGGAGGCTGGGCACAACTGATTAAGAGAGCTTCTAACTACGGATCTGGCGACGTGGTTGGGAGATTGTCCAGAATCTTCACCTGAGAATATTAACAATTGCGACGCGAGAAACAAAGTAAAAGGTACAGCGTGGGTAGAAGAATGGACATAAGAGAAGGGTAGTGTAGAACAGTCGAATAGGTGATACTGGTGATAGGCAATGTTGGCCTAATTGGGTTTAAAGAATGTGAGTGAAGCCAAACAGCAGAATTAATGTTTGTACACCAATGCAAGGAGTCTAGTAACTAAAATGGAGGAATGAGAGCTATGGGCAGAAGTGAAACCGATAATTATAGTATAACAAAGCAGTGTTGAATAGTAGTTTAGTGGAGACAGGCTATTGAAGGCTATTGTGCTCGTTTAGGAAAGACAGAAATAAAGGAAAAGGTGATTGGAGTAGCATTGTAATATCATTGATGAGTTAAGACTGGTAAGGAATAAGAAGGGTATGAACGGATAGCCAGAGTCTGTCTGGGCAAAAATCATTGGGGAAAGAAGCTACTAGAGCCTCCCATATATAGGCTTGGAAGTTGTGCACAGACCACGGATCCATTGGATATGGATAGAGACATCTTAATGTGATTTTAATGGAAGTAACACTTTAATGGGAATTGACAGTCGATGGGCGGACTTTAATTCCCGATATAGACTGGAGGATAAGTGCTAGTAATAATAATAGGCTCAGAGTTTTTATGGAGCGACACGCTGTGATGGATTTCTTCACCAAGAGTTTGAAAAACAACAAGAGAGGATGCCATTTTTCAATTTGGTTTTGGTGCAAGTAGTTGAAGGACCTCATAGAAGAAATGGGTTTAGGGGACAAGCCTTGGTTTCGATATCATGAGCTAAGTCAGTTCAAAGTAGATGGAAGGATTAACACAATAGATCTGGACTAAGGTTGTTTTATGGCAAAGGGCTAACTTAAAGAATTAAGAAATAGTTAGGGAAGGTAGATTGGACTGAAGAACTTGTGGGGATTTTTGCTAAGGTGAAGGAGGCCTGATTACTTCATCAAGTTGCAGAACTATCAGAAACTGCATCGCACAAGATACAGGGCTGGAACAAAATTTCATAGGCAGATGTTGTAGACTCAATCTGGCATGACCAGCATCTCAGAGACGAGTGATTAAGAAAGAGAAGAAGTCTACAAGGAGTGGAAGATGAGGAATTAGCAAGGAAGCTACCTTATTAAGGTATAGAACATTGTTAGAGATAAAGTGAGAAAGGCCAAAAAGCAAGTAGAGTTGGACTTCAAGAGTTTAGTTCTTAGCCATATTACAATAAAGAGAACCAACCGAGAGCAGAGTGGACCGTTAAACTGAGATGTGGAGTTAAGGATAATCTAGGCATGGCATAGCTAAACAAATACTTTGCTAATCTTTAATTGAGGCTATGAGGAGATTAGGGATAATGAATAGGATGACAATGGCAATGAGGAATCTGGAGTGATATACCCATCGAGGAGAACAAATTCAAACAGTTTGATGGATGAAATTTGAGGGGCCCCGATAATTTCTCCAAGATTTAGAGAACTAGCAGCATGAAATTGCACAAGCCAATTAGCAAGATTTTTAATGAATACAAGTAAACTGGGTTATACCTATGATGGAGATTCGTACAGACATTCCTAATTTTTACGAAGAGGTTAAAAGCTGCATTGATCTGAGTAACTATAGCTTTCAGTTTGACAATTGTAGTATTGCGAAGGTCTGTTGGAAAAATTTTGAGGAAAAGTGTTAAGGACAATGAGGTCAATGGTAATTGGGATAAAATTACAAATAGGTTCTTACTAAAGTAGATTCTGCAAACGCTGATCTCTCTTCTTGAGAAAGCGGTAACAGATTTTTTAGACAAAGGAAACACAGTGGATCTAATTTTTACCTCGATGTTCAGTAAAGGATTTTGATATGGTTCCCACATAGGGATATTATTTACAGTTTAATTGAAAAGATGGGTCGATATGAAATGAAGAGGTGATAAGGACCTTGGTTAAGGGAGGCTACAACAGGTTCATACTGAAAGGTGAACTGTCAGGCTGGAAGGAAGTACTAGTGAGTCCTCATCTTGATCGGTTTTGGACCCAATTTTATTTAATTTTTTTTACTGACTTACACAAAGTGAAATGTGTCATAAAGTTTTGCGGGATACACATAAATGCTGGGAGGGTATTGCTAACAAGAGATAGTGCCGCGGTATTCAGACAGGAAGATTGGATGACTTGTAAACTGGGTAATCCAATAAGATGAAATTAATGTAAAAAGTGCAAAGTCATGGCAACTTTAGGGATTATAACAAGCAATTTTTGGTTTATAGATTGGGACACATAGTTGGAAGAGAGAGTGTGAGAGAAGGACCTTGAGTGTTGGTTGATCACAGGATGACTATGAGACCGCCAATGTGATTATTTGGCGTAAAAAGCTAATGCGGTTTCTAGGATCTCGGCGAGGAATTTCCAGTAAAATAAGGAGTGTTAGTACCGCATTATACAGGCATGGTGAGACGCATCTGGAATATATGCATAGAGACGCCAGGGTTGCTCTGCGGGTGCCCCTGCCCTAGCATGCCCACAGCTTCACATGCGGGCCACAGCCTGGAGCTATGGGCGTGCACATCGGACAGCAGACATAGCAGCCTCCTGTCACACCTCTGCATAGAAGCCGTATGGGGATTTCGCTGCTGCTGCCAGGCCGACACCTATGGTAAGCGTCGCCCTGGGCCTGCACCCGCTCCCCCAGCCCAACACCCTGCCCGTTGATGCTCCTCTGCCCCTCCACAACCCCTCAGTCCAGCCTGACAACCTCCTACACCGCAAACCCCTTCATCCCCCAGGCCCACCTCATGAGCCCAAACCCCAGCTGGAAATCTGCCACAACTTCCATGGCCAGCCTCTTGGCCCAGCCTGTCCCTCGCGGTCCTCTTGATCCTGGTCCCGCCCAGAGCACACTCCTACCCCTCCGTAACCTCATCCGCCGAGTCTGCAACGCTCAGACGAGCCCTCACACAACACACACCCACTCCGTCCCGCCCTGATCCTGCTTTCACTCCAACCCTCAGTCCCAGGCCGCGAGCACCCTCCATGCACTCCAAATCCTCATCCCGGGCCTACATCAGGAACCTCACCTCTCCACCCTCCTCTCCCCCCAGCCAGCCACAAAATGAGTGAGCAAGGCATGGGGAGAGGAGCACAAGGGGGGGAAGATTGACGGTGCAGCAGGTAGGTAGGAAGGGTGGAGCATGGGAGGCTTCAGAGGGGATGGGCATGGCTGCACAACGTGCACCTACTTCACTGCCCCTGTTTCCCTGCAGACTCAAGTGGTTCTTTTATGAAACCAAGATCTTCTATTGCTTATGTAATTAGCCAGGATAATCTTTGATCCACAAGGTGCTGGAGGAAAAAAAAAGGTCCCCAACCTCCTTTTTGTTGACATAAAAATTTAGACCCTGGCGTAATTTATTTAGAGTGCGCCAGATTGCGCCCTGTTCCGGCTCCTCTTGAATTCTTCTTGCGTTGTGTTGCACATGTTTCCCCGTCGAGTCTTCTGTGTTTGTGCTGTGGCGATCCCCATCCGTGTCCCCAAAGTCGCCGGAGATTTCTTGATGAAGCGCTCCTCTGGCGGCCTTGTGCCGGGACTTGAGATCTTTCGAGAAGCGGGGAAGGAGTGTGCCAATGGTGGTTCCTGCGACTTGGGCGCCTATTTTCTGCTCCTCCGTCCGTTCACGATCCGGGCAGAGTCCTCTTGGACAGTGTCCACTGGCTCCGCGTTGACGCCTCAAGGGAGCAGTGGCGTTGTCCGGGTTCTCTGCTCGGAGTCGCCCATCAGTTCCTTCATTTTAGCCCTGATGACCTCACTCACGGATCCTGTTCTTTCATTAGTTGTCCCCCGGAATTACTGGTGTCCGACTGTGGATCCTCCCTTAGCTGTCGGGAGGTCTTTAGAATGCGGGCTTCGCCCACCCCTCCTGGCATACCAATAGGACTTACAACGCACAGCTGACTCTATATCGCACACAGACGACAACTTTCTAAGCCACATTATTTGAGAAAGAACGTGACAGAAGCCACAGTGACATGCCTGCAGCCCTATTATCATTTATTCTTTACTTTGCAATGATCCATTGCAGAAATGAGTGGGGAAAAAACTCAAAGAAAGACTCAATACTGGCATTGTTTTCAAGGAAATTAGACAAGGAAAACCAGGAATTAAGAGAACGCCATCAGCAATTGAAGCATCTAGTTACACTACATGGGGTAGACTCATAGACTCATAACTTTAAGGTCAGAAGGACCAATTGATCATCTAGCTCACGTCCATGCACAAAGCAGGCCACAGAATCCTACCCATCCCTCACACCTATAACAAACTTCCTAAACCTATGTACGATTTATTGAATTCTTCA
>NC_133777.1:32719253-32726440 GCF_003597395.2 Chelonoidis abingdonii
AATTCGTCCGGTTTAGAAGACCTTCAAAGCTGCAGAGGAATCCACCAGCAGTAGACCCCATCTGCCCATGCTGGCAGGAGGAAGGCGAAAACCTCAGGGCTCTCCAATCTGCCCGGAGGAAAATTCCTTACACCACCCAAATTATGACAATCAGCTAAACCGAGCATGTGGGCAACCCTAGCCAGCACTTCAGGAAAGAGATTCCTGCATAACTCAGATCCTCCCATCTAAACATCCCATCCATAGCCCACTGGCATACTTACTGCTGGATAATCAAATCAGTTGTCCAAAATTAAGTATTCCATCATACCATCCTTCACTACTATCCCACGCTTAGTCTTAAAGCCAGGATACTGTCTTTTGCCCATATCCCCTTGAAGGCTGTCCAGAAACTTCATTCCTCTAATGATTAGAAACCTCTCGTTCTAATTTCAGTCTTAAACCTAAATGTCCAGTCCTAGACCATATTGTTGCTGTGTCTACCATATTGGTACTAAGGTTAATTAATTCCTCCCTCGCCGTAATATAATCCCTATGATCTATTTTTAAAGAGCACACCATATCCCCCTCAACCTTCCCTTTGGTTAGCTAAACAGCGCAAGCTTCTTTGAGTTCCTTCATAAGCATGTTTTCCATTCCTCGGATCATCTAGACCATCTCTGTGAACGGTTCCAGTTTGCAATCATCACTTCTTTACACATGGAGGACCAAGAATCACACAGTATCTCCAAATGAGTCTCACCAGTCCTTATATAATGGTACAAGACCTCACTTACTTTGCTGGAAATACTTCACTCGATGCAATCTACACCACATTACTTTTTTTCGGCCATAGTACATATGGCAGGCTCATAGTCATCCTTGATCAACCAATATCCAAGTCCTTCTCCTCCCTGATGTTGCTTCCAACTGATGTGTCCCCAACTTATAACTAAAATATCTAATTTCACCATTGAGCAGCAATAATTGACATACCAGTACTCTAAAGAGAACAGGATTCAGTATATCAACTTTAACAGACGCACCAAATCCGTCTGATTGGCAAAGTAGCAAAAGACATCTAGCATGACAGCTATCACCAACCATGGAATTCTTTTTTCTATCCACCAATCCAAGAGGATTCGTAGTGCGTGGACGTATGGAAAAAGTAATAAGTAGGTGGCAGTATTTACTCTGTAGTAAATATATCAATGAAACTTCCAGTAAAATCAATGTATAGTTTATAAAATGTAGTTCTACGCTGACAAGTGGACTAGCTACTTTCTCATTAAGATATTCCTTGTGTTTTATTCAGAGTATATCTGCTGATTTTTCATGACAATACATTTTTTACTGCTTTAACATTCTGTTGTAGGTACCAGCAGAGGAAAAGACTGCTAGTATATCGTATTTTCTTGTGCTCATCAACAGAATTTCGGTTACTAATTCCTAATGCTGATGTTTCCACTGGTGTTACCTGCTGGTTGATACTGCTAGGTCAGAATCTGTCATAGTCCAGCATATGAGCTTAACTGGCAAGCAGTCTTACACCTGCTGCACCTGTTGTGATGAACCACCCACTCTGAGGCCGCCGCACACTAGACAAGCAGAAGCGAGAGCGCAGACAGGGACTACTGCATCGTAACGGGCCCTGCTGCCTTGGGATTGTGCACTCGCCAGATAGTGAGCTCTAGCCGAATGACAGGCCCAGTCCCAGAACAACCCACAGACTCTAACGTGCTATCTGCCAGCGAGCCAGTTCTACGCACTGGAGTTTGCAACAGTTATGGTTGGCATCTATCTAACAACAAATGATACTAGATGGTCTATCAGAGAGTCTGTATGACTTCAAGACTTCACACACCAAACGCCACTGCTTAGTAGAATAACCGAACATATTTATAGTAAACGTATACAGATGATATTCTTTAAGCTAGATTATAATGCTACGCGCAAATACAGTAGTCCAAGATTGTGGTCAAATGAAATAAAAGCAAAATGCATTCTAAGCTGATCTAACACCTTTCAGGGTTTACAAATGGTGATGCTCTCACCACAGTGCTGCCTACTTTGCTCTCAGCCAGGCTCTCCCTTTGACCAGCGCTTCAGTCGCATTGGTTGGTGTCTCTAGTGTAGGGTTGAAGCATATAGTGAGTCATGGCAATGTCCTCCTATTTATCATTCAAATCTCTCTCTTTTTTTGAAGACTTCAATAACTCAGACATAGGTTAGGAGTTTGTTATAGAAGGGGATGGGTAGGATTCTGTGGCCTGCTTTGTGCAGGACGTCAGACTAGATGATCATATTGGTCCCTTCTGACCTTAAAGTCTATGAGTCTATGAGTCTAACCCATGTAGTGTAACTAGATGCTTCATATTTTCTGGATTGCTTTGTTTCTTAAATTCCCTTGATTTTTCCTTTTCTATTCCTTTAAAAACAATGCCAGTATTGAGTCTTTCTTTGATTTTTTTCCCCACTCCCTATTTCTGCCATGGATCAATTTGCAAAGTAAGAATTAAATGATAATGGGGGCACTGCATGCCATTGTCACTTGGGCTTTGTCACTTTCTTCTCATCAATGTAGGCTCTAGAGAATTGGTTGTGCTGTCTGTGTGCAGACTGTGAAGGTGCAAGTTTGCACCTGGGTGCTGTAGTCCTATTGGTATCCAGGAGGTGGGTGGGCGAAGCCCGCCACTTCTAAAGGACCTCCCCCCAGCCTAAGGGGAGGATCCACAGGTCTGTGACACCAAATAATTCCGGGGGACAACTAATGAAAAAACAGGATCAGGAGTGAGGTCATAGGGCTAAATGAAGGGAACCTGATGGGGACACCGAGCAGAGAACCCCGGACAACGCCCACTGCTCCTTGAAGGCGTCAAGGGAGCCAGTGGACACTGTCCAGAGGAACTCTGCCCGGATGCGTGAACGGACGGAGGAGCAGAAATAGGCCCCACAGTCGCAGGAAACCCCATTGGCCAACCTCCTCTCCCTGGTTTTGTAGATGGCTAGTCTGGCAAGGGCCAAGAGGAGGTTGATAAGGAAATCCCGCGACTTTGTGGGACCACGGATGGGGAGTGCACAGAGAAACAGGTGAGGGGAAAAGTGCAACCAAAAACGCAAGAAGAGATTCAAGAGGAGCCGGAACAGGGGCCGCAATCTGGCGCACTCTAAATAAATGTACGCCAGGGTCTCTTTTATGTCACAAAAAGGGCAGGTGTGGGGACCCTTTTTTTTTTCTCCAGACCTGGTGATCTCCAAATATTATCCTGGCTAATTACATAAGCCATAAGATCTGATTCATAGAGAACCCACTTTGAGTCCTGCAGGGCCCAGGGTGGCAGTGAAGTAGGGTTGCCAACTTGTGCAGCCCCATGCCCCATCCCTCCTCTGAAGCGCCTCCCATGCTCCACCCTTTCTCCTAGGCCCTACCCCTGCTCACTCAATTCCCCCCCCTTTGCTCACTCTCCCCATCCTTGCTCACTCATTTTCGTTGGGCTGGCTGGGGGGGAGAGGGAGTGTGGGAGAGGGTGAGGGTTCTGATGTAGGGCCAGGGATGAGGGATTTGGAGTGCAGGAGGGTGCTCCAGGCTGGGACTGAGGGGTTTGGAGTGTGAAAGCAGGATCAGGGCTGGGACAGGAGGTTGGGGTGTGTGTGTGTGTGAGGGCTCTGTCTGAGCGTGCAGACTCTGGGGATGAGGTGTAGGAGGGTGTAGGAGGGTGCTCTGGGCTGGGACCAAGGGATTCAGAGGGCAGGAGGGGATCAGGGCTGGGCCAGAGGGCTGGGCCATGGAAGGTTGTGAGATTTCCAGCTGGGGGTGTGGGCTCAGAGGTGGGCCTGGGGATGAAGGGTTTGCGGTGTAGGAGGATGCTCTAGGCTGGACTGAGGGGTTTGGAGGGCAGGAGGAGCATCAGAGCTGGGGCAGGGTGTTGGGGTGGGGGAGCGGGTTGCAGGCTCCAGGCGACGCTTACCATAGGTGTCGCCTGGCAGCAGCAGCATATCCCCCATACGGCTCCTATGCAGAGGTGTGACCAGGAGGGTCTGCATGCTGCTCTGTCCGCAGGTGCTACCCCCATAGCTCCCATTGGCTGTGGCTCCCGGCCAGTGGAAGCTGTGGGGGCAGTGCTAGGGGCAGGGGCAGCCCCAAACATGATTCTGCTGCCATTGCTTCATGGAGGAGGACTGGCCTGAGACATTTACGCCAGAATCACCCCCGCGCCATGTTTTTGCCGTATCATGCGTGGTACTCAGCCCAGAATTCAGTGGCGCGGGGAGACTGCGAGACATAGGAGATATGCTAACCCGCAGTGGCAACGCCTCCGGAAATTGATGCTAGTGTGTGTGATCACAATCGCGATGGTGAATTGTGCTTAGTGTGGCCGCATGCACAGTCGACTTCTACATCTGTTCCCAAAATTTGTGTTGTAAAATCAGCCTCACTCTCGTCAGTTAGACCTACACCTTTTAATGGATAAACGGCGCGAGCCTGACAAGTTATGGGCGCAATCGCGGAGGAGCCGGCGCATAGAATCTTGGAAATTCCAGAAACCACAGTCCGTGTTTTCCTGGTGGTCTCCTTGTGGGAGAGTATAGATTTCTCACCCTCTACTGAAAGGTGAGAGGGATGTAATTTTTTTAGATACATTAACTCAAAACAGATGGAAAAGGTTCGCATTTAACACCTTTCAACCCTTTGATTACTAAGGGCTCAGACAATTATCCACTCCCACCACTTTCTACTGGCTCAACACCAGAAGAATCCAATAAAGAAAGAGAGAAGGCCCAAACCTTGCTACAGTGGAAAACAAGCTCCTTGCCAATTAATGGAGGACAAACCTGCAAAACCTACCGTGTTGTCTAAACATCTATTGTCGGGCCCCTAATTTCTAGGTCGGCCAGCCACCGCTTAGCACTTTGAGAACTAAATATTTTCTCTGAAACCCTCTGCTCCCCTAGTCGTTTAGCACTGGTTACTTTATTAGTGAATAGAATTATTAAATAAATTAAAATGCTGTCCCTGCAGATTTATTGCCATGATGATCCAAGATCCAAAACAAGCGACATGGGTCAGGCCCACTGCTCAGCTGAGGAGGAAGAAACAGTACAGGAAACTTGGAAATGGCAGAAAAACTGCTAATGACTTCTTTGTTCGGTCTCACTGAAAAGTCTGAAGGAATGTCTTACTATAGTGAATGCTTATGGGGGAAAGGGGTATGGTTAGAAGATAAATAGATAAAAAGAGAGCAAGTTTAAAATACCATTAGAAAAGTTTAGATGTCCTGCAGAGTCACACAGGGCCCTGATGACCATGTCATCCTAGAAACTCAGATTAAATGAGAGGAGGTATCTGAGCTCTAGCTAATTTTAATCTTGGAAGTCATTGGGAAGCGGGAGATATCCAAGATAAGTCTGAAAAGGGACAAATACTAGTGCCATCTATAAAAAGGGAAAAAAACAACCCAGGAAACTAACATGACCAGTTAAGTTTTAACTTCTGTGCCAGGGATAATGGAGCAGTAATTAAAGAAATCAACTGCAACATCTGGAAGGTGGAAGGTGAAGGGAATAGCCAATAGATTGTAAAAGGAACAATTGTGTCAAACACATCTGATCAGCTTCTTTGATAGGATAATACAAGAGCCTTGTGGATAAGGGAGAAGCGGTGGATGTGGTATAGTAGATCTTAGTTAAAGGCAATTTGATACGGTCTCGCGATGATATCCTTATTCGGATAAAACTAGGCAATACAACTTTAGAACGGGCTATCTATAGGTGGTGCATGATTAACTGGCTGGATAACCGTCACTTCAGAGAGTAGTTAATTAACTGGCTCCAATCCGTGCTGGAAAGGTATAACAAGTGGGTTCCGCAAGGGTCTGTTTTTGGGACCAGCTCTGTTCAATATCTTCCTCAACGACTTAGATGTTGGCAGTAAGAAAGTAACGCTTATTTTAGTTTGCAGATGATAAAACTGGAAGGGAATTTGCATCTGGCTTTGGAGAGACGGGTCAAATTTCAAAATGAGTCTGGACAATGGGAAATGCTGCTCTGAGGTAAACCGGATAAGTTCAATAAAGACAAATGCAAAGTGCTCCACTTAGGAAGGGAACAATATTTTCACACATATCAGAATGGGAAAGACTGGTGCTAGGAAGGAATAACGGAGAAAGAGATCTAGGGTCAATTAGCTGGACCGCACAGCTTAAATATGAGTCAATCAGTGTGAATAACACAAGCAAAAACGCAAACCGTGATTCTGATGCTTAAGAGGTGGCGTTGTAAACAAGACGCGAGAAGTCATTCTTCCGTCTACTCTGCGCCTAGTTAAGGCCTCAACTGGAGTATTGTGTCCAGTTCTGGGCACCACGCATTTCCAGAAAGATGTGGAGAAATCTGGAGGGGGTGCCAGAGAAGAGCACAAGAAATGATTAAAGGTCTTTGAGAACATGCACCTATATGAAGGAAAGGCTGAAAGAATTGGGTTTATTTAGTTTTGGAAATAGAAGAGTGAGAAGGGGACATGATAGCGCAGTTTTCAGTATCTAAAAACGGATATCATCAGGAAGGAAGGAAAAATTTGTTCACCTTAGCTCTAATGATAGAAACAAGAACAATGGGCTTACAATGCAACAAGGGAGATTAGGTTGGACATTAAGAAAAAGTTCCTACTGTCAGGGTAGTTAAACACTGGAACTAATTGCCTAGGAGGTTGGAAATCTTCATCTCTGGAAGATATAAGAGAGGTTAGATATAATGTTATTAGGGATGGTCTAGACAGTATTGTCTGCCATGAGGCAGGACTGCACTCGAGACCTCTCGGGTCCCTTCCATCAGAGTCTATGAGTCTATAATCAATGACATCGAAGGCACTGAGCCATGATTCTTGTTTTTGGAAACAAGCCTGGAATTAATCTGCAAAAGAGATATTTGAAACATGACTCTTTTTCCAGAGGCAATGTGGAGTATGCTTCATGACAGAAACGTGGGGATACAGAGTGCAGGTATCAGGCCCGTATGGGGACCATTTCTGGTAAGGTAAGCAGAATGACAGCTGGCCAGAGAGTCCATTTCAAGAGTGCAGGAAAGCCCCAAGAGCCAAGTTATTGTGTGTTTTGCTTTCACTAGGTTCTAATATGAGGATCGTTTTTTGTTATTGCTGCAGCGGCACAGGAGCCAGCAACAGAGCTGAAACAGGGGAGTTTCAGTGGGGA
>NC_133777.1:32734359-32777416 GCF_003597395.2 Chelonoidis abingdonii
AAACCACCACCCCTAACCACAAAACCAACCCTCAAGAAGGCACCAGAACAACCACGCGCGAGCTCCTTCACTAGCCTGCCAATCTCTCTGCCTAGTCCCCTACCAAACCCCTGTGGAATTATCTCCAGAGATATTTGAAACATGACTCTTTCCAGAGGCAATGTGGAGTATTGCTTCATGACAGAACGTGGGGATACAGAGTGCAGGTATCAGGCCGTATGGCCCATTTCTGGTAAGGTAGCAGAATGACAGCTGGCCAGAGAGTCCATTTCAAGAGTGCAGGGAAGCCAAAAGCCAAGTTATTGTGTGTTTTGCTTTCACTAGGTTTCTAATATGAGGATCTTTTTTGTAATTGCTGCAGCGGCCAGGAGCCAGCAACAGAGCTGAAACAGGGGAGTCTATCCAGTGGGAGTTTAAGGGGATGTTTGTAGGGGAGAATAGCAGAGATCTGACAGGCTAGTGAGAGGAGTGGTGTGTGTTTTGGTTGCCTCTTGTAGGGGTTGGTTTGCTGTAGGTGGTGGTGGTTTGCTTTGTGCGTTTTGTTTGCCTGGACAAACAGAGTTGTAGGTGGGAAGCTATGACCAATACAGAGGCACGCAGATGAAAGATACAATGAGGATGACTGGATGTTAAACGCGCTGCAGTACATGATCCTCTGGAGGGGGTACTGAAAAGAGTTTTGTTCTGCATGAAGTGCCGCCTGATAGCTGATTGGAAGAACAAGTCGGAACCTAGAGATAGAGGTGGAAATGTGGTCGAGTTTAGAAGGGGGTTTGACGGGATGATGGCAAAGACATGAGAAGGCTTAAGAAAGCTCAGGACTTGCAGATGTGACAGCAGGAGCAAAGATCTGAGGGAGACTGCATGGGTGAGGAACAGTGGCGACCCGGTAAGCATTGTGTAAGAGAACGCAGGCAGAGAAATAGATGGCGCCGTGAATGGAGCAATAGAGCTCCAGGAAAGGTTTGCAGAGTCTGTGAAAAGTAAGGGAGCAGCAAGGTATGGTCGTGAAGGTGAGAGCAAGAAAGAAGAGAAGAGACCATGCTAGCCCTATCAGGAAGAGGTGAAGAGTCAATATGAGACAACACAAATATGAGCCCCTGTGAGATTATCCGGAGTGGGTTGGCAGGGAGGATTGCAAGGGACAAGAAGATCGAGGAGGACTTGCGCCAGAGGGAGACAAGTGCATAGACTGGAGATCACACTGGCACAGATGAAAAGGCAGTCACTGATTGGGGCTTCCTTAGGTGAGAAGAATAGACAGGCCGCTAACTAGAGTGATCCAGAGAACAGAAGGGTGTGTGTCTGCCGGGTGCTAAGATTACAGGAGTGGTGACTAGAGCTGAAGAGGATCTAACGGAGCGGGAAAGAATCCACTGATATGTCCTCACTGTGGAACAAATTGATTGATTGCTGATTCTCGCTAGAGACGTCATCAAGTGAGACTATGCCAGACTGGGTAAAGACGCTTAGGAATCGAGGCTCCAGCTGATCTCAGTGGATTTGGCCTGTTCCTAAGAAGGGGCACACAGGTGTGACAAAATTATGGCGATCTATAGATGCTAAAGGCGTGGTGCCTATAAGAGGGCTTTGGGGATTGGCCCGAGAAGCCATCATGGAAGGGGACTGTTCTCTCGGGATGGTACTTCACCTGAATAGAGGAGATAGATTTCTAGATGGAGGCTGGCAACAACTGATAAAGAGCTTCTAACATACGGATATGGCGACTGTGGTGGGGAGTATGTCAGTAACTCTTCACAGCTGAGATACTTAAAATTGCGACGCGAGAAACAGTAAGAAAGGATACCAGCCGTGGGTACAAGAATGACATAAGAGAAGGGTAGTGAGAACCAGTCGAATAGGTGATGACTGGTGATAGGCAATGCTTGTGCGAAGTGGGTAAAGAATGTGAGTGACAGCCAAACAAGAATCAAATGTTTGTACACCAAGCAAGGATCTAGTACCAAAATGGAGGAATGAGAGCTATGGTGCAGGAAGTGAAACCGAAATTATACGTGATAGCAACAGCAAGTGTTGAAAGTAGTCTTAGTGGTGAGTACAGGCTATTGAAGGCTATTTGACTGTTTAGGAAAGACAGAAATAAAGGAAAAGGTGATGGATAGCATTGTATATCAATGATGAGTAACTGGTAAGGAAATAAGAAGGTATGAACGGATAAGCCAGAGTCTGTCTGGGCAAAAATCACAGTTGGAAACGAAGCTACTAGAGCCTCCCATATGAAATGTTGGAAGTGTGCAAGACCACTTGGATCCATTGCGATATGGAAGAGACATCCTTTATGTGTTTAATGAAGTAACAACTTAATGGGAATTGCAGTCGATGGACGAGACTTTAATTCCCGATTAAGACCTGGAGGATCAATGCTAGTAATAATAATAGGCTCAGAGTTTTTATGGAGCGACACAGCGTGATGGATTTCTTCACCACAGGATTTGAAAGAACAACAGAGAGGCAATGCCATTTCAGATTTGGTTTTGTGCAGTATGAAGGACCTACATAGAAGAAATGGTTTAGAGGGACAAGCCTTGGTTCGATATCATGAGCTAATTCAGTTCAAAGTAGATGGAAGGATAAACAAATACGATCTGGACAGTGTCTTTATGTTCAAAAGGGTAACTTAAAGAATTAAGAAATTAGTTGGGAAGTAGAATTGGACTGAAGAAACTTGTGGGGATTTGCTAAAGGTGAAGGAGCCTGGAAATTACTTCACAGTCAAGTTGCAGAACTATCAAAACTCATCGCCAAGAACAGGCTGGAACAAAATTCATAGGCAGATTGTGTAGACTCAAGCTGGATGACCAGCATCTCAAGAGAGTTGATTAAGAAAGAGAGAAAGTGCTACAGAGAGTGTAAGATGGGAGGAATTAAGCAAGGAAGCTACCTTATTAAGGTATAGAACATGTAGAGATAAAGTGAGAAAGGCCAAAAAGCAATAGAGTTGGACCTTCATAGGGGGAGGGAGTATTAAGGTTCTTAGCCATATAATAGACAGAGAACAACCAGAAGAAGAGTGGGACCGTTAACACTGAAGATGTGGGAGGTTAAGGATAACTAGGCATGGGCCATAGCAAAAAATACTTTGCTCAATCTTTAATGAGGCTAATGAGGAGATTAGGGATAATGATAGGATGACAATGGCAAGAGGAATCTGGGAGTGATATTACCAGCATCCGAGGTAGAAGCAAATTGAAACAGTTTGATGGATAAATTTGGGAGGCCCGATAATTTCATCACGAGATTAGAGAACTAGCAGCATGAAATTGCCAAGCCATTAGCAAGAATTGTAATGAATACAATAAACTGGTTATACATATGACTGGAGAATCGTAAGACTTTCCTAATTTTTACGAAAGGTGAAAAAGGCATTGATCTGAGTAACTATAGCTTCGTATTGAAATCTGTAGTATTGCGAAGGTCTTTGAAAAATTTTTGAGAAAAGTAGTTAAGGACTATGAGTCAATGGTAATTGGGATAAATACAAAAGGTTCTTACTAAAAGTAGATTTGCACAACGCTGATCTCTCTCCTCTTGAGAAAGGTAAACAGATTTTTTAGACAAAGGAAACACAGTGGATCTAATTTTACCTCGATTTCAGTAAAGGCATTTTGATATGGTTCCCACATAGGGAATTATTTAGTTAAATTGGAAAGAGGGATCGAGTATGAAAATGAAAGGTGGATAAGGACTTGAGTTAAAGGAGGCGACAACAGGTTCATACGAAGAGGTGAACTGTCAGCTGGAAGGAAGTACTAGTGACGTCTCATCTCAGATCGGTTTTTGGACCCAATTTTATTTAATTTTTTTTATGCTCGACCCTTGCACAAAGTGAAATGTGCTCATGGAAAGTTTGCGGGATGACACTAAATGCTGGAGGTATTGCTAAACAAAGATAGTGACCCGGATATCAACAGGAAGATTGGATACTTGTAAACTGGAGTAATCAAAAGGATGAAATTAATTGTAGAAAAGTGCAAAGGTCATGGCAATTTAGGATTATAACAGAATTTTGGTTATAGATTGGGACAACATTCAGTTGGAAGAGAGAGGTGAGGAAGAAGGACCTGGAGTGTCTGGCTTGATCACAGGATGACTATGAGACCGCCAAGGTGATTATTGGCGTAAAAAAAGCTAATGCGGTTTTAGGATGCTCCAGGCGAGGAAGTTTCCAAGTAAGAATAAGGAGGTGTTAGTACCGATTTACCAAGGCACTGGTGAACGCATCTGGAATAATAGCATAGAGAGCCAGGGTTGCTCTGCGGGTTTGTGCCCTTTTCCCTGGATTGCCTGGGCAGATGCCATAGCACGGCAACCATGAAGCCCGTTCAGCCTTTTTTCACTGTCACCGTATGTCTACTGGATGTTACTAACAGACGTGGTACTGCAGCGCTACACAGCAGCATCCCCTTGCCTTTTGCAAGTTGACAATGACAGTTACCAGCTTTACTGTACTGTCTGCTGCTGTCATGGGTGCTCCTGACCAACCTCACTGAAGTCGGCGGGGGCGCATTGACAAAAATCGGAATGACTCTCCAGGTCATTCTCTTCTTTAAGTTTTGTCTAATGGAGAGTCAGTCCAGCCTAGAATATCAGGCAAGCCTACTAAAAAAACAGAGAGGCAAACAGCCGGTCTGGGTCAGAGCCCCAGGGATCCCACAGAAATGATGAGCTGCATGCCATTCTAGGGGCTGCCCCTGCAACAACCCCACCCATTGCTTCCCTCCTCCCCCACCCCTCCTGGGCTACCATGGCAGTTATCCCCCCAGTTGTGTGATGAAGTAATAAAGAATGCATGAATAAGAAACAACACTGACTTTATTGCCTCTGCAAGCAGAGATCAAAGGGGGGAGGGGAGGGGAGGGTAGCCTCCAGCTGCCATGATATTCCAGGCAGGAGTGAATCTCCAGGAGACAAAACTTAAAGAAGAGAATGACCGGTAGTCATTCCCATTTTTACCCAGGCGCCCCCAGCTGACCTCACCGAGGCCAGCCAGGAGCACTCATGGGACGACGATGATGGCTATCAGTCACACTGCACTGTCTGATGTCGGGAAGGGAAGGGGCTGCTGCTGTGTAGCGCTGCAGCACTAAGTCTGCCAGCAGCATCCAGTAGACATATGGTGACATTGAAAAAAGGCGAGAAACAATTCTTTTCCCTTTGCTTTCATGGGGCGGGGGGGCGGGCTGATGACATATACCCTGAACCACCCGCGACAATGTTTTTGATCCTTTGGGCTTTGGGAGCTCAGCCAAGAATTCAAATGGTTTTCAGAGAGTGCGGGAACTGTGGAATAGCTACAGTCATCAGTCGCCCCTCCCTCTGTGAGCGTCCATTTCATTCTTTGGCTTTCTGTTATGCTTGTCTCCGCTCCTTAAGTTTCACGCAGCACTGTATTGAGTCCCTGTTGTGGCCTCTGTCTATCATAGCCTTGGAGATTTTTTCAAATGTTTTGACATTTCGTCTTTTGGAAAGGTGTTCTGTTAGAACAGATTCGTCTCCCCATACTGAGATCAGATTCAGTGTCTCCCATACGGTCCATGCTGGAGCTCTTTTTTGATTCTGGGACTGCATGGTCACCTGTGCTGATCAGTGCTCCATGCTGGACAAACAGGAAATGAAATTCAAAAGTTCGCAGGGCTTTTCCTGACTACTTGGCCAGTGCATCCAAGTTCAGATTGCTGTCCAGAGCGGTCACAATGGTGCACTGTGGGATAGCGCCCAGAGGCCAATACCGTTGAATTGCGGTCACACTAACCGTAATCCAACATGGCAATACCGATTTCAGCGCTACTCCCCTCATCAGGGAGGAGTACAGATATCGATATTAAGAGCCCTTTATATCGATATAAAGGGCTTCATTTTGTGGACGGGTGCAGGGTTAATGCGGTTTAACGCTGCTAAATTCGAAATAAACTCGTAGTGTAGACCAGGCCATTGCAAGGAAGGGCACAAACCTCCCTTGTCCCTCCAACAGATCTTTTTGTTCAGCACACCTTTTTAAAAAATGAGGAGTATGCAGATTGATTTGAGTTTTTGCTTTGACAAGTTCTCTAATTAAAAACTCCCTGTCCAGCTGTGTGCTCAGACTTGCTTTGTGCTAAGATAACCAGACCAAGAATCCTAATGTAATTTTTTTTTGTCCCCCTCAATTTTATTTTTAGCAAGTTTATCCAGGATAAGTACTCTGGCTACAGTCAGCAGGCAGCCGCTTACATTGCTGGGGCAGTATACGATAGCTCTCTTGTTCTCTTTGCAGCAGTTGGCATATTAATCGTGAGTACCCAATACTTAGCAGAACATCAGCTACATGGTGAATTGTCTGATGACAGATCAAGGCTTAGTACAAATAATATTTTGCACGTCTCTGACAGAGATTGAGTGTTTAGAGCTCTGGAGTTGGGTCATTAGTGATTCAGGGTGTTAACAGACTAGTTTAGAAACCCTGAGGACCATTCTGTATTAGGTCAGAAATGAAATGAGTTTGATCTCTGATCCCCTAGTTCCTGTTGTAGAAGTATGACACCAATAGCTGAATACTCATGAGAGGCCCAAGATAAAACAGTGAGGGAAGTGCTGCAGGTCAGGATTGAGGAGCACAGGCAGAGCTTTGTAAGGGATGAGGAGCAGTAGCTTGCACAGAATCAACTCATGCTTTGTCTAATATATCAATCCCTCACTTCCGTAAGCACTAAAATGCAACATACCGCCTTAAAACTAAAACCTTGGAGTTTCAAATTCAGGTGATTTGGAACACCCTTACTCTCTGATAGGCACACCGGTCTCTTCAGTCCCTCTTGATACATGTGAGGAACTGGGAATGCTTTGTGAGGTGTTCTTTTTCATTAGCTGATACTCTTATAAGTTATCATTTACCAGCATGCATTGCTCAGCTGTGCTCATTGAGGAGGAGCACACTGGAACCCTGGTTGAAACAGTGGGGGACTGTTGGTAAATCACCTTCTGTTTGTCCTTCCTCAGGACTATGTAGGACTGAGAGGTGTGTTTGCAGTTGGTTGTGCTGTGCTGACTCTGCCAGTCTTTGCTCTCCTGGCATTTACATTTGTTCCTCCGCTTGTCTCTACCATCTGGCTGGGGATCACTTACTCCTTTGCTGCTGTAAGTATGTAGAAGCGACAGCATTAGCTGGTCACGTCATAACTTTGGTTCCCTCTTCACTCCTTTCCAGACACTGGCATTTTACACTAGCCAAGGGCTAAACATTGGGCATGTGTGCATTCTGAGGTCTTTGGATTACAAAGCCCAAAGGATGTAGTCAGCAAACACCTCCATATAACCCAAAACAGCTTAAGGAACCCATTGGCATGGTCTGTGGGAAACATTTCATGACACCTTTTGAGCAAGATCTAGAGTGTCCACCTAAGTCAGTTATCCCAGCTCCTTATTGAGATGTTTGACTCTGAATTGTGTGTGCTTTAAGTTGACTGCAGTAACTGGAGAGGAAAGATGTAGGCACTCTCATCATCCATTTACTGTATCTTCTGGTCTGATAGTGGTCATTGGTGGATGAGTCAGAGGAAGATGTAAACCCCTCCATAAAGCATCCAAATGTGTAATGGAGACAACTTCCTTTCTCCCTCAGTCGATCAGCTAGTAGCCTGAAGCTGGGGCTTGAATTGTTAGACTCATCTAGAAAGTGTCTTGGCAGCAAACTTTTCCTACTTTAACATCAGCCCATTTCATTACTCTTTACAACAGGGGAGTCTGTGGCCATCCATACCTCTTGTGGTTCCCCAGGCAACATTAGGTACAGCTATGGGGCTTGCAACCTCTGTGCAGATGATTGGAATTGGTCTCTCCAATCTGATCGTTGGACACATTCTAGGAACCAAGTCCAGGTGAGAATTAGTGCCTTTTGTCTCTTAAGCAAAAGCCCACAAGTTGTGCTGATGGGAACTAAACAGAGCTTAAAACCAGTTTTGTTTGTGGTCTAAACCATGCCTGGTTTCAGGACACAAAAGCCACCACCATGTGCTGCTTCATTTTATTTGGATGTTATATAGCAAGAGGAAACACATTCTCACATGATCATTGTTTGTTCATCTTCTGGACCCAACAGTGAACTAAAGATCCCACTATGGCGCTGGCAACAGATGATGATCTTGATGCGGCAAACACCATTGCATGCATTACTGCCTCTGTTAGCCTCAACGTGGTGGACAAGCAGCAGGTAGTAACATGCTTAAACTTTCATTACCCTCCTACATCCAGGGCAAGATGCCTTGGACACTAGGTATTTCCTACAAAAAGTGCATTGGGGCAGTTCTTAGGTGTAAACTTAGCTCCCAAAATGTTGGTTTGAAAGGGACCTGCGGTAGTGCAGAGTTTGTATAAGGAAGGTTTTCTCACTCACTCGGGATAGGTACTGTTGAGTTGGTCACTGCAGACTATCCTCCAGATACCTACTGCTTTCTGTGTTTTGTTACCATACTTTTAAAGATAGGAGTGGCAATGGTGGGAACCACCAGGATCACGTATGTTGGTGGCCTAATCACACATTCCCTCCCCAAGATGGGTTGCACAAAATATTGAAGATCTAAATATCTGCTGAAAGGTTGTCTGTAAGCAACACACATTCTCTAGGACAGCTACTTGTTTGTTGCACTATCTGCTTTTCTGAATTGCCAGGGTGGGACACTGAACAGAGCAACAAAGCGATCATCTGCAGAACAGGTCAGACAGCCTGTAGGCACAACACTGCTCCTGGATGAAGTGGGAGATGAAGGGTTAATCAACTAAGAAGCATCAGGATGCCCTATTTTGGATCCTACAGTGACAGACTACAACCACAACTGGTTGCTGGCACAGCATTGTCCCTCTGTATTTCCAATTGTATGCTTTTAACATTTTTAGCTTGTATTTTTTTTAGCAAGGGTAACCTTACAAGTCATCCATGAAAACAACCTGGTATGAAGGGAATTATGCATATGAAGGAAAGTTGTTTTGTTGCTTATGTCTGGAACAAATCAGCCATATGGTACATTAAGCCAGTGATGAGGCGTATGTGGTGCACTTTTTGAAATGGACTACACTACAATGTTTAGAGTCTAAACTCAGTCCACCTGAAGTTTGCTCTAAGCAACCATATACCATCTTATAATTCACCCTAATTCATCATTATAAATGCATCAATGTAAGGTATTTCATTAAAATATCACTGCACCTTCACAGAAAGCTCCTCATGCAGTGGAGTGAATGGGTAGAGTAGCCTTCCATTTCAATAATTGCAGTTGATTGACAATGTCCTTTCACAAATTCATTGTGTGTAAATAAGAGTGCCATTTTGTCCTGGTAGAGGCTGTTGGGATTGTTTTACTTATTTTAAATTGGCAAGACCAATTATGTGAAAACTAGCCAAACTTTTTGCTTAACGCTCCCACAAGCTGCATTATTCAGATACAGCAATGTTACCTTCAAATTGTATGAAACTGTTGATCAAAAAAAGTAAATAAACCCTCTTAAAACCTGATCTTATACTAGCGATTGTCAGTGCACATTGATCATTGTTTTACATACCTGTACAGGTCAATCTTCTTTACTATGCAACCTCTTGAAGGGTGCTCTTGTAAGCATTGAGGATGATGCCTCAAGTGTGTGTTAATTTCATTGTTAAACAGAGCTGAGAGCAACCATTTGAAAGATGCTTTGCTAAAAAAAAAAAAATGACAGGTTTGGAAGTTGCTGCTTGTCCGTGGTTAAACAATTGCAGAGTAAAATTACTAACTTCTGTATTAATGTGAGAACAAAAAGGTGTAGTGATGAGTCCAATAAAGTAACCTTTTCTAAAGTAATTGTTACAGAGAAATCCTCTATTACAGCAAATTTTGTTCCTGTGACACAGCTGAGCTAGGATAGGTTTTTATGTAACAATTCCCTCTCTGCCTTCTGTTAGTATGTGTAAGTTCATCTGAAGCTACTCTGACTCACAGTATACCTAATGCAAACAATGGAAGGACTGGACTTTACGAACACCTGTGACTAAGGCAATTGAAAGGCTGAGGGGAGAGGCCATAACCTGCTCCAGTTCCTGTGGCAGATTTTGAAGATATGTTCTTGTGCTCATACCTTCTACCATCATGAGACAGTACAATGGAGATGCTTGTAATGTGAGCATGTATCCTATAGAGATGGTCATAATTGGACTTAACTTGAAACTTCCCAGTGGCCGAGTGTGAGCCTGTGTTATTCGTCCACAACAGCTTATTTAGTCTGCAGAAGAGAAGCGTGAGGTGGGATTTGATAACCTGCAGGGGGGTTCCAAAGAAGATGGAGCTTGGCTGTTCTCAGTGGTGGCAGATGACAGAACAAGGAGCAATGGTCTCAAGTTGCAGTGGGGGAGGTCTAGGTTGGATATTAGGAAAAACTATTTCACTGGGAGAGTGGTGAAGCACTGGAATGGATTACTTAGGGAGGTGGTTGTATCTCCCTCCTTAAAGGTTTGTAAGGCCCAGCTTGACAAAGCCTTGGCTGGGACGATTTAGTTGGCATTGGTCCTGCACTGAGCAGGGGGTTAGACTAGGTGACCTCCTGAGGTCTCTTCCAACCTTAATCTTCTATGATTCTAACAATAGTTTTAGCAACCACTTAGCTGAGGGGAGAGTTTGATGGGTTAGTAAAGCAGACCTCAGCTATACTATCCCTTTAAATGGATCTTTTTACATGCAATCACTGCTATTCTGCATTGGCATCATATTACTAGATCTCCATGCTGTAACATTCTGTACTTACATTTGGAAATGCATGCTGGGATTTCTGTAGTCCAGTGTAGGACACAAATAGTAGGGCTCTCTCTCAGAAGAGTAACAGATGTTCTGTGCCTAGTTAACATCAGCATAAGCAGCAGTCTAACACTTCACAAAAAACACAGCTGTTAGCACTGTTATCAAAGTTACTACTTAACATAATGGCCACACTGGGTCACACAACAGACTGTCTTCGGTAGCTCAGTATTCGGTTTCCTGCCAGTGGCCAATGTCAGATGCTGTAAAGGGAATGAATAGAATCAGGTAATTTTGATTGATCCATCCTATCATCCATTTCATTGGGTGACCCTTTGTTCTCATGTAATTTTATAGCCCTCTGTCCCCCTCCCTTAGTCATTTCTTTTTCCAAGCTGAATCATCCCGGTCTTTTTAATCTCTCCTCACATGGCAGCTGTGCCATACCTCTATTTTTGTTGTCCTTCTGTTCCTTTTCCATTCTTAATAATTTTTTGAGATGGGGTGACCAGAAATGCATGTAGTATTCAGAGGGGGGGGGGGGGGAGAAATACCATGGATTTATATAGTGGCATGCTTACTATCTTATCTATCCCTTTCCTATTGGTTCCTAACATTATTAGTTTTGACTGCTGCTGCACATTGAGCAGATGTTTTCATAGAACTATCCACAATGCCTTTAAGATGTCTTTCTTAAATTAGTTGCTATCACTCAGGCCCCATCATTTTGTATGTGTAGTTGAGATTGTTTTATAATATGCATTACTTTGAATTTAGCCAGATAGAATTTCATCTGCCATTTTCTTGACCAGTCATGCACTTTAGTGAGATTCTTTGCAGTCAGCTTTGGACTTAACAAGGAATTTTGTATTATTTGCAAATTTTGCCACATCTCTATCCTACATCCCCTTTTCCAGAACAGCACAGCTCCCTCTACAGATCCTTAGCCCATTTAATTCCTTCCATTGTTAAAACTCACTATTTATTCATAGCTGTTGTCTCCTATCTTTTAATCAGTTACTGATCTAGGAGAAACTCTTCCCTCTCATCCCATGACTGCTGACTTTGCTTAAGAGCTTTTAGTGAGGGACATCTTCAAAAGCTTTCTGGAAGTCCTAGTACACTCTATGCAATGCTTGTTGACATCCTTGAAGAATTCTAATATGCCTCACCACTCTAACTTTCCTTTATTTCTTTCAAAAGGTAATGGGAAGGTTGGTAGCCTGCTGCTCCTTCCTGTTCCCTCCCTCCCTCAATATGAGAAACAAAACAAACTTACATGAGTTATGCATCATGAATTTTAAACTAGACTGTCAGATGATACCTGACTGATATTTAAGACACGGAAAAGCCTACAAGTGTTTTCTCTAGTGACAGGCCAAAGCATGCAATTGATCAACACTTCTGCTACATTTTAAGCTAACTTTAGTATGTACACTAGGCACCTGCACTTTTCTGTTGCATTGTCTAGAGCATTAACCTGGATAATGTTTACCTTAAAAGTCAGGAAAAACAGTACAAGAGTCAGATTTGTTTCTTCTAGAAGAGAAATGAACTCATTTGCAGATTCTGTAGTATGACTTCATCATATAGTTCTGTAACTGTGGTCACGCACCAGTAAGGTTGCTTAATCCTTTATGGTAATCTATGGATTACATCCAGTGTTTGTACTCATTTATCTCCTGCCTATCACTGTATTAAGATTTAATTATCCTTGATACTAGTTCATAGATGCACAAGCTCTTACCTAAAAGAATGGCTTAAGAATGGTGTTCCACCAAGAGATGAAATATGAAAGCTTGGTCTTACAAGCAGCATAGAGGTACAGTGAAGTTCAGTCTGCAGATGGAATATGGATCCCTGGTTGTTTATACCTGCCAGCTGTGACAAAACATCAACTTTGACAGAGTGCCTGCATAGTTCACCCTAAGTTAATATTTCTCTCTAACTGCCATGCTGTCTAATTTATCTGAAGTGGGATGTGTAGTCTCAAAGTATCTAGTCTACAGAACAAAAGCAGCTAGATATATAAGGACAGTTTTATGCACTTATGTTTGTTTCACTAGGGAAGAGGCTTACAGCTATGAATGTTCACAAATATGGATCAATTTCTAGGGACAAGTGTAGATGCTCAATAACATAACAATTTAGGCAAATTCAGACAGTTTCAAGGTTTATGGAAAGGGGCTTAGACAGCAGAAAAATGCATCTAAACACAGCCTGTTGGAAGCTGCTACACTTTCATTCTTGTATCCATTACAGGGGAAGCTAGTGTAGATTGATTCCAGGCATGCTCTAGCCCACTGGTCCCCAATACGGTGCCAGTAAGCACCTATCTGTGCCCGCGTACTGGCCCATGGACAAACATCCGCCAAAAAGCAGCAATGTCAAGTGGCTCATCGTCCGGCGCCTGCCAGATGTAAAAGGTTGGGGACTACTGCTCTAGGCTACACTGCTTCTGCAATAGGGAGGGAGGGAGGCAGGCAGGCTGGCTTGCCCCCCCCAGTCAGAGGATGGAGCACCTTTAAAATTAACTGTGGCAGGAAGTAAGTGTTTGAGAAGGCTCATTGTATTACACAAGAAGTGTTATATGGAATTTGATCACTGGCTAAAATGTTTGCTATAGACTAGAACAATGACTTACTGACAGGAGAACCCAGCTACACACAGTGAAGTAACAAAATACTGTGGTTTATTGAGAAGTCCATGATTTAACCATTAATACAAGTTCCATTCCCCTGTTGCCTGTGTGTGTAAACAAAAAAAAAAAAAAAAAAAAAAAGCATCCTTATCAAACTTAAACTTGGAGACACTGAGCAGAGTGTATGCCAATGAGGGAAATGCTAGCCAACACATGCAGACAGAAGTCCATAGTAGTTTAAGACTTAGCTGGAAACTGCTGTTTAAAACAATATTTCAGCTCCTGTTAGTCTATAAAATATCAAGCTTTAAATCTAAGCTCACTGACTTGTCCACAAACTCTTCAATACAAAAGCTGAAGGCAGACTGGTTGGCCTTTCCTACCTGCTAATCCCCGGAAAAGCCTAGCGTGTACTGGAAAGCAAAGTTAAACACTAAAATGGCAGGAGGGGACAGAAGATCCTTTATAGACTTGACCAAATAAGCAAAATAGGAATAGCAACTAGGAAACTGCTATACTGGGAGGAATATAATCTAAAAACAGATGTATTGGGATCACCATCCTCGTACAGTTAGAGGCGGCCAGCAGCAGGAGTGCCAAGCCTCCTGTGGAAGAGGCACAGGAGGCATTAAGATTCCTGCCACTTCCACCTTGTAAAAGGGGATTTTCCACTTCCGTAAGATAAAAGGCAGCTGCAAGTCTCTGTGGTACAGTCAGTCGTTCATCTTTGCTGGGCACTTTAACAATCGTTATGACCTCTAAGCTGTTGTAGCATCTAGCTAAGAAATAGCTCTTTTGAACAGTTTGTCACAGAAATAGTTTTCAGTGAACCTAGGCAAGAACAGCTACTGGTATGTGGAGCCATTGTGTAGATAAGGTCACTTGGTCTTTGATGGACATGAACAACTCTTGTATGTAATGAGTTAGGTAGTTTAAAAAAAAAATAAATTAAAAAAAAAAACAAAAAAAAAAAACAAACACTAAACCACCAACACTATTACAAGTGGCCAACAGTCTAAGCACCTAGTGTTATCAAAGTATCAGTATTTGATATGTTTGAGGAAAGTCCAGTCAGAATTAACTGAAATTTAAGAGCCCTCTTTCAACCCCCCACCCCCAAACCCACATACCTAATTAGAGAGAACAATGTACATTCTTGCAAACATAATTCAAAACAGCCACTGTGCCAGAAGAGTATTGCAGTGATCCCTAGACTGCCCCAAGCAGATGAACAGGGATTAACAGTCTTAAAATAGCTACACGAGTATGTGTGGATGAGCAACTTGGATCGTCCACACTACCAAGGAACAACAGGCAGTCAAAGGCAACCCATGGCTAACAAAACAGAGGTTTCACTAACAGAGTCAGCATAGAAACAAAAAACAAAGCTACTGGAGGATACAAGCAAAGCAGTCCATTATTTCTGCATGACGGGGAAGAGAACCCTGCAAAAGCTAAAGCATCGGTACATGAGGGCTTTTAGAGGCTGGTGATGGGACATTAAAGCTGGCTCACTAGAGATGTCCTGGGACAGTTTCCAGAATCTAATTATATACTACTGTAGTTTGTCAGAGTTCTTTCAATAGATGCAACTGTGTACCCAAGTCACTCCCCTCCCTACCAGGAAAGCTGGAGGGACCCTTGCATGACATCAGTGAAATAAGATCCTTCCAGGAGTGCCTGGATGAGACAGTATACTAAACTATAATTTTTCTCTTTGTCGAGCAAATATCAGTACAGACTATTACTGAAGTGCTCCAAAACTTTATACAACTTGATGGCTTGCGAGACTGCCACAGAACAATGAGAGTTTTAACATAATAAATCTGGGGAGGAAGTCGTCCCTTACGGCCAAGGACTAAGCAGAACTCTTCAGAGGCCAGCAACACCACTTAGAATGGATCATGTTTATATTAAAATGGTTGCAGATAAATTTTTTGCTTCTTAAGGTTAGGATACACTGCCTAGGAGAGCATTAGCTCCTGTTAGGCTCAATTTAGACAGATGCCAGGCCTGGCATCCAAGTCCCCATCCACTGGGATAGAATTTCACCATACTGACTGTACCTAAATGCATCGGTCCAAGAGTCTGAGCTACTAACTGACTGCAAGAATAAGAGGGTTTTTTTTTTAAATTCTCCACCACAAAGGAACACTCCTCTTGCACCTATCTAAGCTACAGTCCCGCTGAATCCTGCGCTGTCTAGCACATAAGAGTCTTCGGTTATTTCCATAAGCACCATCACTAACAGGTCTTACAGAAGTCTTGAACATCAAGATGTCTTCCACTTGGATTAGATGAGTCACTAAAGTCCCCATCCTCCTGCCTAAAGCATCTGAAAACAAACCTCAGGACCTACAGATAGATAAAGTTTCTGTGCTGACTCCATTAGTGAAAGTGAATGTTCCTAATAGAATGCAATGCTGGATTTGCCACCAGGGGGATTGAGGACTTTGTTGTGCGACCGTGGCCTTGGTCCCAGTCTGGGTTCATGATCATCTATCTTGGGGCCTGGCTCTTCTTTCCCAAGATCTCTCTTCTCGCCTCTGTCTTTCATCTGTGGTTTGTTGTTTTCTGTCGCTGTATGATGACAAGGGAGGTTAGAATGGTTACACTGCACTGCAGTAACATTGCTTTTCATACCCATCTTCAATAGTCGGTACATTCTTCCCTCCTTCCAACCCCTCACATCCTTCCGCTCCCTTTATCTCCCTTCTTCACTTGTGCAGGGGTAGAGAGAGACTGTTCAGAGCCAGGACAGCACTTTTCCTGCTCAAGGTCTACTTCTTCCAAGACACTCCTATCTTGTTTTCACCAATTATTTATGCCCACTTTTAAGACATCTTAGGTCATTACTTATTCTGTAGAATGCTGTGTAAGATTATTATATACTATAAAATGTTGACACCACACACTTATTACTGATAGTGTGCCAAACCATAAATGCTACATCCTGCCAGGTAGGACCCTCGAGCTCACAAGTACAGTTTCCATTATGCTCTCACCTAGCAGCTAGTAATGGAGCAATAATGCATTCTGGGAAAAATCAGTTACTCCATAGCTAGTTAAAGAAGGCCAGAATTACAAGCTATGAATGCAGGAGAAGGAGGAACAGTTTACCACAATGTGTGTCTGTCTGTATTTTATAAATAATTGTGCATTCCCCCACTTAAATAAGGGGATCATTCTGCTCAAGATTCAGATATATTACACAAATAGCTCAACTGCTTGAGAGAGCTGCAGAAATGGGAATTACATCTGAATTTGTTCAGTTAACTTGTGTCCTTGCTGCTTCAAAATGGGATGGTCCAAGTTGGCCCACCACATTCTAAGGTCTTGGGCTTAAGTACAAAAACAGTCTCCTATAAAAACAAACAGACTATCTACAAGGGCAGGTATCAAAACAGACACTTCTCATATCTAGATATCAGCCTAGCATAGGGCCCACCTTTCGATACCCTACCTAAAGTGACCCAGCTTAACAGAAGAAGTTGGATGGTTATTTCAGATCACTTCCTATCATGTAACTGATACTGAAAGTCCGACTGCCCAGTTTGAAGTTCTATAGCCATGACCGCATTTGATTGCGTTGGCCTCTGTATGCAAAGAGGAAGAACAAACAAGACTAATGCTGGTTTTAAGGACAAAATACTCTTCACAGCATCTCAGAGAAAGAGGTTTCTCTTGCCTTACCTTTCAGTTCCTTTGATGCATCTCCTGCCTCTTGTAAGACAATGTGATCCTGCAATAAAATCAGAACTGTTTTAGGGCTTCATAAGGTTATGAACATAGGTTAACTACTACTCCACTGCAAGCTTTTCTTAAATCTTAGACCTAAAAGATCCTTTACACCAAGACCATGTGATTTCTGCATTAAGAGCCAAATGCTGCAGCTTGCTCTCCATGAAGTTTCCTGAAATGGCACTGGGAGAGCAACTGTAGCATCAAGTTCTTTAAGGAGACAGTGATCCCTGTGGTGGGTTTGGTCACAGAGATCCCCTTGGGACTGAGACCACCTGAGCCAGTTTGGGCCTTCAGAACCCTGCCTTGTCAAGCCAGACATGCAAGCCTGCTGCAACACAGACCCAGGGTCTGAACCACACCCCAAAGGTGCAGACTTAACTCAAAACAGCTTAAGTGCTCCTGTCTCCAGCAGCCAGATACCCAGCTCCCAATCCAAACCCCAAATAAATCCGTTTTACTCTGTATAAAGCTTTATAAAGGGTAAACTCATAAATTGTCCACCCTCTAACACTGATAGAGAGATATGCACAGCTGTTTGCTCCCCCAGGTATTTATTAACACAAGATATAAGAAGTAGGAGTTAAGTGGTTTCAAGTAATAACTTACTTTGTTCTGTCTGTTACCCAGCCAAATCAAATAAAACACACAAGTCTAAGCCTAATACATTAAGAAACTGAATACAGGTAAATCTCACCCTCCAAGATGTTCCAATAAGCTTCTTTCACAGACTGGACTCCTTCCTAGTCTGGGCCCAATCCTTTTCAGACCAACATTGTAGTTTATAGCTTAGGTCCAGCAATCACTCACACCCCCGTAGTTACTGTCCTTTGTGCCAGTTTCTTTCAGGCATCTCTTTGGCTCAAGATGGCCTCTCCATTCCAGCTGAAGACAAAATGGAAAGGCCTCTGGGGCCTTTTATATTCTCTCTTGTGGGTGGAAACCCCTTTGTTCTTCTGTGCAAAATCACAGCAACAAGATAGAGTTTGTACCCACCTGGGCAAGTCACATGGCCATGAATGATTCAGCTTTTTGCAGGCCGAAGCCATTGTTTACATGTTAGTTTGAATGTTCCCAGAAAAGCTCGGATGTGGATTGGCACCTCCCGAAGTCCATTGTCAGTTAAGTGTTTCCTGATTGGGCAATTACTCAGAATAGTCCTGTCTCAAGAAGCTGACCAAATGCTTCACTGATGCTACTTAGCATCAAACACTGAGGCCTTGGCTACATTGGCACTTCACAGTGCTGTAACTTTCGTGCTCAGGGGTGTGAAAAAACACCCCCCTGAGCGCTGCAAGATACAGCGCTGTAAAGTGTCAGTGTAATCAGGGTGGCAGTGCTGGGAGCGTGGCTCCCAGCACTGCACACTACACCCGTAAAGGATGTGGTTTACGTGCAGCGCTGGAAGACCTCTCTCCCAGTGCTGCCGCTCTGACTACACTCACACTTCAAAGCGCTGCCGCGACAGCGCTTTGAAATTTCTAGTGTAGCCAAGCCCTGAGATATAAGAACATAGCCAATATTTGTAACTTCAGATATAAAAGTGATACACACAGACAGCATAATCATAACTAGCAAATTACAACCTTTCCATAGCACCTTACTTGACCTCCTTTGCATAGGATTTGGTGCAACTGAAGGACCTTGGTTGCAACAATGATCATGGTCACAGTTCATGTCAATAACATCATACCCTCCTCCTGAATTTACTGCCAGAGACTTGTACTGACTATGCCATGGATGATGTCCTTGTAAAATCCTTGTCTGGCTCTTGTCACACATTCTCCCAGTACCTTTAAAACCCTATGATGTAATTTACAGGTGTTCTAGCAAGGTTTGAGGTTCCTGGTCCCCAAGTATCTGAAAATATGTTGTGGTGTAGTACTGTTAAGAGAACGCAGATCACAATACCTGTTAAAGTGTAAGTGTCTTGGCATTTAGCCACCAATGCCATGAGGCGGTGTGCCTCAGTTTCCCCTTCCACACAGCAGCGTAGGCCTGTTATGCTTTTGCTGCTGTGTCAAGCTTCCAGCCTGTTTACAAATATAAGCTGAAAAGCAACATGAATGTGGGACAGTCTTGTCACCATCCCTAGCATGTACAAAAGTTTTCCCCATAAATCAGGTATGTCACATCTTTAAAGGTTACCATTAGTATTAACTACTTTGTCTTGACCCCTAGATGAAGCAGCAAAAGATACAAGATTAATAGAGCCTATCTGCCATAGATTTGCTGTTCATACAATTTAGCTTTTTCAGTGTCTATTGCATTTCCCAATTCCTGTGTGTACCATGATAGAGGTTTAGATACTCTCCTGTCTCTATGGAGTAGGCTCCCAATTCAGGCATGGGTTTGAGGATTTGGCAAGAAAAGGGTGCACTGCGACCATGCCTGCCCCCTGCCTCTCCCTTGGGAATTTCTTTGGGTTGTACCCACCCCCTTGTGAAACTTCCAAAATGCAAAGTTTTTCTTCCCCCAGCCTTGAAGAGACAATGTTATCTTTTACAAGGGTAGCAGGAACAACATTCTTTAATGGAGGGCTTTGAATTCGTAAAGACCCCCTCTTTGTTCCCAACAGGTCAGTTGGGTTGACTCTCCCCTTCAGGAGATCTGACCCCCGTCCTCTCTCAAAACCTGATCCATAGATGAGGGGTCTGGCATTTTAGATGCAGATCCTTCACCCTCCCCCTGGGCAAAAGCCTTCCTACAAAACTTGGGCAGAGCCTCCTGTCCCCCCTCACCTTCCATCTTGACTTCCTTTTCTAGGCTGCCCTCTGAGGCCAACACTTTTGTAGGACACAGAAGGGAAGGTGACCCTGATCCATCTGTGGGCTCATGGCTACCAGCTATGACAGACCCTTCACTGGCCAGCAAAATCCCCCCCTTTCACTCAGGTTGGGCTTGCTTCCAGCTATAAAGTCCTTGGGGTCTGTTCCCACCACAGTGGTCATCAGGACCCAAACCTGCATCTCTGGGATACATGTCTCTGCACCCCAGGAAAGGCCCTGTCCCTTGCTGACCTGTAACTTCCTGGCAGTCAGCAGCTGGGAACACCTATGTCATAAACATACAGACAAGGGTAGCATAAAATCCCTCTTTACCCCATAACTGCTTAATTCCTCTTTTACCCATAAGGGTTAAGAAGCTCAGGTAACCTAGCTGACACCTGACCAAAAGGACCAATGAGCGTACAAGATACTTCCAAATCGGACGGGGGTGCGAGGGGGGGAGAAGAGAAGAGAAGAGACAGGCTATGTCTGTTCTGTGGGCTTTTGCTGGACACAGATCAAGGAAGCAAGCAATCCACCTCCTATAAAGTTAGTAAGTATTTAGCAAGGAAATGCCTTAGTTTACTTTTAATTTTGGCTTGTTTTCTCCTCTGTGTAAGAGGGAGGTTTATGCCTGGTTTTCTAACTTTAAGGTTTTGCCTAGAGGGGAGATCCTCTGTGTTCTTGAGTCTTTTGTTATTCTGTAAAGTACTTACCATCCTGATTCTACAGAGGTAATTTTTTACCTTTTCTTTAATTAAAATTATTCTTTTAAGAACCTGATTGATTCTTCATTGTTTTAAGATTCAAGGGTTTGGGTCTGTGTCCACTGTACCAATTGGTGAGGATATATTCTCAAGCCTGCCCAGGAAAAGGTGTGTAGGGACTTGGGGGGATATTTGGGGAAGGGAGGGCTCCAAGTGGCCCTCCCTAAATGTTTGTTTAAAATCACTTGGTGGTGGCAGCATTACTTAATCCAAGGTATAAAAAAAAAAAAAAAAAAAAAAAAAAGGAGAGAGGAAGTTGTGCCTTGGGGAGTTTTTAACCTAAGATGGTAAAAATAAGTTTAGGGGGGTCTTTCATGCAGGTCCCCACATCTGTACCCTAGAGTTAAGAGTGGGGAAGGAACCCTGACAACCTCCCTGTTACAAGGTGGAACATCTCTCTCCCCTGAGGAGATGATTACAGGACAGGAGCTGGCTTTATCCAGCCCTTCCCACCCAGACCTGCCTTGAGCACTGGGGTGACAGGAACTGGTTATGACCATCCCAGAGCTGCATTCTCCACTGCTACAGAGGAATTAAAGAGAGACTCTCCTGTTCCTCCAGCAGCATGTGTGATGTTAGCATCCCCTCAGGGGCTTTCAGCACAAGATTCCTTCTTGTTGCTAACAAACCCTGGGACAGATTCTGCCACAAAGAGTTCATCTCCCAGTAGAAAGGGTACAAATTTTTGTGCCACCGCTGCAACAGTCAGTTCAGCGTGCTAATCACCAGTTTCCATGTGTATCTTATATAAAGGTGCAAGGACTTTGTAACCTCCCACCAATTGTAATTCTGCCATTTTGCCTGGTAACAAATCCTTTTCATGGATCAGGTACCTTCTGACCACAGACATTTCTGCATTAGTGTCTCTCCATCCTTGGAGCACTTTGCCATTAAGTTTAACAGAATGCATACGCTCACTGCTTGGTTGTGTAGAAACAACCTTTACAAATCCTGTGTGGAACAAGGCAGCAGCCAGGGATACCCCTGTGCTCTGAGAAGCAGCAGCTTCATGTGCTACCTGCTGCCTGTTCCCACTCAGCCAAGGACGTTTATTCCTCAGGTGCTCAGTGGACTTACCACGATAGCACCTTTTGGGCTCCTCTGCTTGTACAGGAGATTTGGGACGAGTAACAAGGGAATGGGGAGGTAAATGCCCAGCTTCCCTTTTCCCAGGGGTAAAACAGTGATTCTGCTTTCCACCAACGCTGTAGCCCTCTGCCAAGGGTTTATGTTTAATTGGATCTTGTGACTGCTCGTAAGAGTCTCCAAACCAGCTAATTCCCCCACTGCATCCACCTTTTTGTCCCACAAATACTGTTTTACATCACTGCACATATTCAGGAACTGTTCCTGAGTAATTAAATCACACATTTGTTCAAAACATTTAATGGCTTTTCCCCCCCTCACCCACTTATCTAACTAATCTCTCATTTTATTTACATAAGCCACATTACTTAATCCAGATCCCCTCGTAAAACTCTGGCATTTAACCCTGTAGGTTTCAAGTGTAATCTGAAACTATTTCCAAACCAGTTCCTTAAAATTTACCATAGTTTGAAGCATCATCAATAGGCATCTTATTGAATATGTCCAGAGCTCCGATTGCAAAATTGACTGGGCAAGTGGTCATTTTTGATCTTCAGAAATCACATGGAGAGTGCATAGTCTCTCAAAGGTGATGAAATATTCGGCAGTATCACTGGATTCATCATACTACCAACATAACTGCTCCCATTTATGGATTTTTGGGGAAGTGGAGCCAGCTGCTGAAGGGTTCAGCCTCTTCCACTACATTACAGCCAGTTCATGCTTCTAGGTCTCAATTTGGGCCTGTATTTCTCGGGCTTCTTTTAACTCCAGGGCAGCTCAATTTGAGCCTGTTTCTGGGACTCCATGGCTTCCCCTAGCCACAGCTGCTCCTTTGAGCCTCACTTCTGCCTGCCACATTTGAAACTCACAGTCCTTTGCCTTTTCTTCCGCTTCCATTCTGGCCAGCTCTAGTTTTGTAGCTGCCTCCCTGGCAGTCATTTTCCTTCTTTCTTGTGCTTATTTCCCTCACTCAAAATAAACAAAAAGATAACAAACCAGTAACTAGTTTGTCTGTTCTCCAGCCACCACACTTAAAATCGATACCAGTGTCTCACAGCAATCAGCTGTGCACAAATCCTGCAGACTACGCCACTGTGACAGGTTCGGTCACAGAAACCCCCTTGGGACTGGGCTCAGACTACCTCTGAGCCCATTTTCTCTGCCAGTTTGGGCCTTGTTGAGCCAGACATGCAAGCCTGTTGCAACGACACCCCCAAAGCTGCAGCCTTAACTCAAAAACAGCTTAAGAAGTGATCCTGTCTTCAGCATGCAGCTCCCAATGGGATCCAAACCCCAAATAAATCCATTTTACTCTGTATAAAGCTTAAACACGGTAAACTCAAATTGTCCACCCTCTATAACACTGATAGAGAGATATGCACAGCTGTTTGCTCCCCCAGGTATTTATTAATTAACAAAAGTATAAAAAGTAGGATTTAAGTGGTTTCAAGTAATAACTTACTTTGTTCTCTCTGTTATCAAGCCAAATCAAAACAAAAAAACCACACAAGTTTAAGCCTAATATATTAAGAAACTGAGTACAGCACTCAGAGATGTTCCAATAAGCTTCTTTCATAGACTGGACTCCATCCTAGTCTGGGCCCAATCCTTTTCAGGCCAACGTTGTAGTTTATGGCTTGGGTCCAGCAATCACTCACATCCCCATAGTTACTGTCTTTTGTGCCATTTTCTTTCAGGCATCTCTTTGGAGTGGAGACGCCATCTCTTGAGCCAGCTGAAGACAAAATGGAGAGGCTTCCAGGGCCTTTTATATTTTCTCTCTCATGGGTGGAAACCCCTTTGTTCTTCTGTGCAAAATCACAGCAACAAGATAGAGTTTGTACCCACCTGGGCAAGTCACATGTCCACGAATGATTCAGCTTTTTGCAGGTTGACGCCATTGTTTACATGTTAGTTTGAACGTTCCCAGGAAAGCTCAGATGTGGATTGGCATCTCCCAAAGTCCACTGTCAGTTAAGTGTTTCCTGATAGGACTATTCTGAGTAACTGCCCATTCTCAAGAACCTGACCAAATGCTTCACTGATGCTACTTAGACTCAAACACTGAGATACAATTACATGGCCAATATTCATAATTTCAAATATAAAAATGATGATACACACAGCATAATAGTAATTAGTGAATTACAATCTTTCCATAGACACCTTATTTGACCTCCTTTGTACAAGATCTGGTATAACTGTAGGGACCTTGGTTGCAACAATGATCTATATGGTCACAGTTCATGTCAACAACATCACAATCCCCATGTGCTCTTCACATTATGCTGGCTGCCTGTATGTCGTACCAAGACAACTCACAGAAACAAGATACAGCAATAGCCTATTAGATCCTTAAGACTTTCCACCCTTGGATCTATATCGATTCTAGACCATTATCTTGCACGACTCTTTCTACAAGTACCCACTGGCACCAAAAAATAGCAGCAAGTGTTCAGACCCAGAGCAGCAAGCTCTTTAGTGCTCCATTGGGCATCTCAGCAACAAACATGCTCAGTGAAGTATCCAGAGTAGTTTGGATTACTGTGTCAGATGAGCCTAAGGATAGTTTTCACCCACCCTCACTGACCCATTTTCAGATTTAGGAATCAGCTGTGATGAGCAAGGATGGCTTCAAAGGATCTCCTCACATGAAGACTGCTGTAGTCAAATCAATACAATTCATGAGAGTACCTAGTACATCAAATCATTACGGTTCTACTGTTTCTAGGATAGTTTCACCCCCGGCAGAAAGGGCTGGCATGAAAATGACATTAAAAGATTTTTTACCTTTAACCCCCTTTAAAGGCAGCATCACATTACCCAACAGTGCAAATTCTCAAGCGAGTACTCAAGCAATTCTCAATCGGTGAGGTGTGAGCTTGAAATAGGTTGCCAGGGGGCACACATACTGGGCTGCATGCTCTAAAGGTGAGCAACTGACTAGAATTCTACCTAAAACCCGGAGAATGATTTCATCCCCCTCCTCTTGCTGCTTCCACTGCATCCCTGCTCTATCCAAAATTACAATAGTCCATGCCACCCTCCCCACATCCAGCACTAAGTTCCAGGCTGGGCGAAATTGCATTTCTAGAGAGCGGAGCCAACTTCACAGAAGTGCTACCTCAGAGCCATCCAATGCAGAGGGTAGGAAGAGAAGCAACACACACCTCCTCTAAAGAAACACGAGACCCCTGGGCAGGCATACACCCAGCCCTCAAAATTCTCAGTTTTTCCTATGACCCAAATCCCAGAATCCCTTGGAGTTAATACTGGCAGGACTGCATAAGAGGTTGGGACAAAGAATATCACTTCTGACTCCTACCTTAAGTTTAGTTCTATGTTCTTAAATCAGATGCTAGTAACATTGGTCAACTAGAACTTTAGAAGTAATAAAACTACCACCATCAGTTTCCCTTCAGCAGAAATTTTAGTGGAGCACAGGTTCCATTAACACTACTGCTTAATAGATAGTATGTTTCCAAGACTCTCTACTTGTCAAGAACTTTGCCAGTATGATGGCTGACTCACTCAGTGGTGCAGTTTCGACTTAAGGAAAGAGTTAACCAGCCAAGATGCAGGAGCATGCAAGAACATGGTACATAAATAGCAAATATTTACATTCTTGTTTTCTCCAGAAGAATGTTTGCTCATGTCTAATGTGATTATGCAGCCAAGTAAGTTGCCACATAGTAGTCCTATGACTGCCACAACTGTGCACCAAAAATTAAGCTTCTGTACACAAAAATAGGTCTCTAACCATTGTTGTTGAGAACCTCAAAAATGAAAATATAAACTGATATTCTGACATGTGCTTGAATCTGCAGATACTGAAATAAGGGGATGTTGGGACTAAAGCTTAATGGAGGGTAAGGCTGACATTAAAATTAGCTATTTTCTTGCTGACCATGTTAGCACAGGGGTAGGCAACCTATGGCATGTGTGCCGAAGGCAGCAGATGAGCTGATTTTCAGTGGCACTCTCACTGTCCGGGTCCGGGGGGGGGGGCTCTGCATTTTAATTTAAATTTTAAATTAAGTTTCTTAAAAATTTTTAAAGCCTTGTTTACCTTACATACAAAAAAAAAATAGTTTAGTTATATATTATAGACTTATAGAAAAAAGAGACCATCTAAAAACGTTAAAATGTATTACCAGCACATGAAACCTTAAATTACAGTGAATAAATGAAGACTCGGCACACCACTTCTGAAAGGTTGCTGACCCTGTTGTAGCAGAAAGTCAAACTAATGTTGTTGTGTATACTAAGATGGGATGCAGAAGGCAGCTAGTTTCTGTAAAGCCATGTGAAGGTGAATAGTAAGGAATTCAGCACCTCTCAAATTTGAAGTCAGCACCCTCATTTAAAAAAATAAAAATAAAATAAAATAAAAAAAAAATCTCCTTGCTGCTATCTCCTTCCAATTCCAAAAGCCTGAAATGCCTCCTGGTTGTCAGAAGACAGCCTCCTACATCTTATCTAGGTGATAGAAGCACCAGTTCTCCTGTATCCAACTGTAAAGAGCTTTTGGCTTCCCCCTCATACCTCCACAGTGCAACTGTATATTTTTCCGTACAAAAATCTGCAACACACTGAGAACTGATGCAGCATAAATGAGTTCACTATCAAAAGTAACAAGGGATCCTTGACTAGAAGAGGGTTGTGGAGGCAGAGCTGACTAATGTTGAGTTTCCTGAGGCATAACATAGGACTAGCATGCCACATAGTACATAGGAGCCTTGTTCAGAACATTAACTCTACCAGATTATAGCAAGCCCTGTTAGCAGCTTTTTCTAACCATTTTCACAGCCACAGCAGTACAAATACCTTGGGTTTGTTTGGGTGTGCTCGAACAGGGCTGGCCGGTACTGGAGATCCAAAGATATCACTTGTCTTCCCACCAGGCGGATTCATGCGTTGACGAGACTGGACAGGGCTAGGATCCTCAAAGATACCACTTCCTTTCCCCCCTGCAAGGTAACAAACAGTTATTGGAAAAGGGTTTTAACTGTTTTCTATTCTTCCTTTATAAAACTCTCTTTAAAACGTTATCTAAGATGTGATTTGAAAAAAAAAAAAAAGAGTTAAATATCCAAGTTTGAGGTTTTCGGCATCAGTAACTGAATTTGTCCAGAAATCCTAGAATTTTGCTTACTACAATATCCTGAAAACATTTAAAAAAGACTTGTAAATCCAAGATTTTTTTTGAATCCTGGTGACACATCTGTTAGAGCTAAAGTAGTTTCTTTGTGTATGTCACCATTTCAGCTGGAAAAGTCTCTGGAATGGATCCTCCAAGTCTCTCCCCCATCTGCCTCCTCCTCACCCTGACACTATATGGTGGCTACATTAGGAAAGAGATCTCCAATTCTCTACTAGGACTGGGCAACCTGGTGGTATCATACCTATGCTATAGCTTAGGCCAGAAAACTAAAGGCCTGAGTTCTGCCAATGCAGACACAGACTTAGAAATCATACAGTAGTTACTGTATAGTCTTGAGCACTTACATCTCAATGGCTGCAAACAGACAGGGCTACAAAGTTGTCTATGGTTTTAGTAAAAAAAAAAATTTAAAACCAAGAACTTCTGTGAAGTCCAATGTAGCAATCTAACTTTACATGCCACTGTAATTCATGCTCTGAAGTGAAATTACTGCACCGAATTGAACAAACAGTAAGTTTTCATCAGTGGATTGTATAGTTAATAGCTGCCATATTGGACTAATGGTAATTTACCTAATGCCCCATATTTCACTGCTGGCAAGCTTATCACCACTAAAACCATCCATGTAACAAAAGCTCACACTAAATATGCAAGCAGAAACATCACCCTCATGTACATTTACACAGTGCAATTGTACAAGTTCTATTTCAAGCTTAAAAATGGCTACTCCAAGGTTCTTATAAGTGGGCTGAGTAGTCTCATTGCTGCCTACAGGCAGAAAAAAAGCTACCAAAACTCTTATCCCATATTAGCTTTGTTCAATGTTTTAAGTCTTTTAAGTCTAGTGGGTAGATTAATGATTTCCCCAATCCTTATACTTAATAAGGTCAGCCTCATGGCTCATCAGGAGAAAAAGTACTATTTTACAGCACAAGTTCAGTTTAGAGCTAAACTCAGCACTCATGATGGAATGCTCCCTGATTGGGTTTAGTGCACAAGCTCAGTCAGCTAGCAGCAGTGTATAGTTTACAGGGACAGCAAAAATTGCTGTTCAATTGGTATTTACCTGCTACATTCCTCTAGGATACTGAGCTGGAACATGAACATTGCACAACCACCAAATATATCTTCCAACCCAGAATCAGCTATACTACTTCTCCTCAGTGGTTTCCCTGAGGAAACTAGCGTTCTCACCTGGAGGGTATGTTCTTTTTGGAAAGTTCTGAGGTTCCTCAGCTGCTCCAAAGATGCTAGATGCCATTCTGTGTGGTCTGCTGGAAGAGGAAACTTCTTCTGTGTTCCCAAACAGATTACTAGAGCCTCCTCCAGGGGGTTTCAATACTCTGTTGCAGAACATTAACAGTTACTGACAGATGCCAACTTATTTGAAGTCTACTGCATTCAGCATGTTTGCCACATTCCTCCCCATTCCCAAAGTTAAGATTAAATTTGGTTAAAGTGCTCAAATTTTTATACTACATAATTTAGGATTAGCAGACCAGAGTTAGAAATACTCTGTGCAGGTCCATCATTAAAATTCACATACTTGTCTGGTTGGTCCTTGACAAACATTTGTAAGTCAACATTGAGCAGTAGTGGGGTGCCATATCTGCCTCTTCCAGAACATAAAATATTCAGAATGTTATTCAAGTAATTAGTTTGACACAGATATTAGTTCTGACCAGAATATAATCCCTTTGTGACCTCATACTATTGTAATAATTCCAGCCTGAAGGGTTACATTCCAGAACTTGGACATAACCTCATGTTAATACACAGCAACATCTCCTGTAGCTTGACATTTTCTTTTATAAAAGTAGATTTATCTGTAGTTTCCACTTGAGCAAAGCAAACTTAGAGATAGTAAGCAAGTGAAGGAAGACATATTTTCTAAAGCAAGATTAGAGTCAGCCCTATGTTAGAGGGCTTTCCCTTCACCCTCCCACTTCCCTGGTTCTTGTCACACAGACAGCAAACAGCAAAAGACCAGAAGTCCAAAGTACATACAATGCGATGTTTATTGGGTCAATTTCTAGCAAACATAAGAACAGCCATACTGGGTCAGACCAAAGGTCCATCCAGCCCAGTATCCTGTCTACCGACAGTGGCCAATGCCAGGTTAACTCCCTCTGGGGCACCTAACAGGTAATGATCAAGTGATCTCTCTCCTGCCATCTTTCTCCACCCTCTGACAGACAGAGACTAGGAACACCATTCATTACCCATCCTGACTAATAGCCGTTAATGGACTTAACTTCCATGAATTTATTTAATTCTCTTTAAACCCTGCTATAGTCCTAGCCTTCACAACCTCCTCAGGCAAGGAGTTCCACAGGTTGACTGTGCACTGTGTGAAGAACTTCCTTTTATTGGTTTTAAACATGCTGCCCGTTTATTTCATTTGGTGGCCCCTAGTTCTTATATTATGGCAACAAGTAAATAATTTTCTTATTCACTTTCTCCACACCAATCATATCCCCCCTTAGTCTCCTTTCCAAGCTGAAAAGTCTTAGCCTCTTTAATCTCTCCTCATATGGGACCTGTTCCAAATCCATAATCATTTTAGTTGCCCTTTTCCAAAAACCTTTTTCTAATCCCAGCATATCTTTGAGATGAGGAGACCACATCTGTACACAATATTCAAGATGTAGCCGTACCACCATTCCTGCATTAGTAAGAGCACTGCCGGCAGATTAAGGGAAGTGATTATTCCCCCTCTACTCTGGTGAGGCCACATCTGGAATATTGCATCCAGTTTTGGAGCCCCTCACTACAGAAAGGCTGTGGACAAAGTGGAGGGAGTCCAGCAGAGGGCAATGAAAATGATCAGAGGGCTGGGGCACATGACTTACAAAATGCGGCTGAGGGAACTGGGCTTGTTTAGTCTGTAAAAGAGATGAGTGAGGGGGAATTTGATAGCAGCCATCAACTACCAGAAGGGAGGCTCCAAAGAAGATGGAGCTCAGCTGTTCTCAGTGGCGGCAGATGACAGAACAAGAGTCTTAGAATATCAGGGTTGGAAAGGACCTCAGGAGGTTATCTAGTCCAAACCCCTGCTCAAAACAGGACCAATCCCCAACTAAATCATTCAAGACAGGGCTTTGTCAAGCCAGGCCTAAGAAAACCTTTAAGGAGGGAGATTCCACCACCTCCCTAGGTAATCCATTCCAGTGCTTCACCATCCTCCTAGTGAAAAAATGTTTCCTAATATCCAATCTAAACCTCTTCTACTGCAACTTGGGACGATTACTCCATGTTCTGTCATCTGCTATCACTGAGAAGTCTAGATCCATCTCTCTTTGGAACCCCCTTTCAGGTAGTTGAAAGCAGCTATCAAATCCCCCCCATACTTCTCTTCTGCAGATTAAATAACCCCAGTTCCCTCAGCCTCTCCTCAGAAGTCATGTGCTCCGGCCCCCTGATGATTTTTGTTGCCCTCTGATTGACTCTTTACAAGAAGGATGTGGAAACATTGGAGTGTGGGGCCCAAAACTGGACACAGTACTCCAGATGAGGCCTCACCAATGCCAAATAGAGGGGAATGATCACATCCTTCGATCTGCTGGCAATGCGCCTACTTATACAGCCCAATATGCAGTTAGCCTTCTTGGCAATAAGTCTCATATCAAGCTTCTAGTCCACTGTAACCCCTAGGTCCTTTTCTGTAGAACTGTTGCCTAGCCACTCCGTCCCTAGTCTGTAGCAGTGGATGGGATTCTTCCTTCTTAAGTGCAGGACTCTGCACTTGTCCTTGTTGAACCTCAGATTTCTTTTGGCCCAATCCTCTAATTTGTCGAGGTCCCTCTGTATCCTATCCCTACCCTCCAGTGTATCTACCACTCCTCCCAGTTTAGTGTCATCTGCAAACTTGCTGAGGGTGCAATCCATGCCATCTTCCAGATCATTAATGAAGATACTGAACAAAACCAGCCCCAGAACTGACCCTTGGAGCACTCCGCTTGATACTGGCTGCCAACTAGACATGGAGCCATTGATCATTATCCACTGAGCCCAATGATCTAGCCAGCTTCTATTTACCGTACAGTCCAGTCATCCAGCCCATACTTTAGCTAGCTGGCAAGAATACTGTGGGAGACCGTATCAAAAGCTTTGCTAAAGTCAAGGAATAGCAGGTCCACTCCTTTTCCCTCATCCACATAGTCAGTTATCTCCTCATCGAAGGCAATTAGGTTAGTCAGGGATGACTTGCCCTTGGTGAATTCATGCTGACTGTTCCTGATCACTTTCTTCTCCTCTATGTGCTTCAAAATTGATTCTTTGAGGACCTGCTCCATGATTTTTCCAGGGACTGAGATGAGACTGACTGGCCTGTAGTTTCCCAGATCCTCCTCCTTCCCTTTTTCCAGCCATCCAGGAACTTCCCCAGATTGCCATGGGTTTTCAAAGATAGTGGCCAATGGCTCTGCAATCACATCCGCCAACTCCTTTAGCGCCCTTGGATGCAGCGCATCCATCCCCATGGACTTGTGCTCATCCAGCTTTTCTAAATAGCCCTGAACCACTTTTTTCTCCACACAGGGTTGGTCACCTCCTCCCCATACTGTGCTGCCCAGTACAGTAGTCTGGGGGCTGACCTTGTTCGTGAAGACAGAGGCAAAAAAGAGCATTGAGTACTTCAGCTTTTTCCACATCCTCTGTCACTAGGTTGCCTCCCCCATTCAGTAAGGGGCCCCACACTTTCCTTGACCTTCTTCTTGTTGCTAACATAACAAGAAAGGTTTCTTCAGGTACTGCTGACATCCCTTGCTAGCTGTGACTCCAAGTGTGATTTGGCCTTCCTGATTTCACTCCTGCATGCCTGAGCAATATTTTTATACTCCTCCCTGGTCCCCAATCTTATGCTTCTTGTAAGCTTCTCTTTTGTGTTTAAGATCAGCAAGGATCTCACTGTTACGCCAAGCTGGTTGCTTGTCGCATTAACTATTCTTTCTACACGTGAGGATGGTTTGTTCCTGCAACTTCAATAAGGATTCTTTAAAATACAGCCAGCTCTCCTGGACTCCTTTCCCTGTCATGTTGTTCCCCCAGGGGATCCTGCCCATCAGTTCCCTGAGGGAGTCAAAGTCTGCTTTTCTGAAGTCCAGGGTCTGTATTCTGCTGCTCTCCTGTTTTCCTTGTTTCAGGATCCTAAACTCAACCATCCCATGGTCACTGCCTCCCAGGTTCCCATCCACTTTTGCTTTCCCTATTAATTCATCCCTGTTTGTGAGCAGCAGGTCAAGAAGAGCTCTGACCCTAGTTGGTTTCTCCAGCATCTGCACAAGGAAATTGTCCCCTACACTTTGTATGTTCTGACTTTTGATATGAATTAACTTATTTCTTTATATAACCTGCAGTGTGTAATTAGAGGCTAATGTCCTACTTCTGAACTTTGTTTAGCTATACATGGATGCTTTGATGTCTCCAGGATGGCTAAAATAGTTTAAGTGAAGTCTAATTTAAACAAATGGTTAGCTGTTGTTACTTTTCCCTGTCTTCTAATGTTGTAGTCTTAAAATTAGAAACCAGATGATTAATACAATCACTGTGAGAGAGGCAAGAGTTTCCTCATTGTTAGAATTTCAGATTTTACACAAGGTTTCTTATTTAAAGAGAAATCTTCAGCTCTGATCCTATACACATTTATACACACTTATTTGAGATCAACATGATGGTGTATTTAATACCTGAATTCCTTTAACACTTAGAAGCCCCAGTCACGGGCCAAGAACCTATTGTGCTAGGTGCTGTATAAACAGAACAAAGATGGGCCCTGTCTCAAAGTGCTTACAGTTTAAGTATTTTCAGGGCCTTGAAATGCTTATCTATGCCAAGAGATTAGGTTCAGGACCTTGTTAGCCTCCTCTGCTAGAAAGCAACCAGAAACCTCAGAACACTAAAGGTAATAAGTTTTGCTCTATCTGCAGCACACACCACCTTTTGACATATTGAGGATTCACAAATCAAGAAAGCTGAAATACTTCAGGGTTTGGAATAGCACCAGACATCTTCTGGATGAAGCGGTTCAAAAGGAGATGACCCAGGCCAAGACTTTTAAGAGTCTAACTTCAGGCACCCATTTTTAAGTCTATATATTAGGTACCTAAACAATCTAACCTGTTTTTCAACGTGCTGGGCAATGTGATGGAACCCAGAGCAGCAGAAAGGAAAAGTTAGCCTATTACACTAACAGTTAGCCTGTTACGCTTTAGTTAGGAATTGTGAGAAAGGACAAGAATCTATGGCAGTTAAGACTAACCTTAGGGACATTTCTCCTTATGATGCAGTTCCTTCCCCTTTACCACCAAATGCCTCTAGATCTTGGAACAAATGCCATCATCTGGTTCACAGCCTAAATTAAGCATTTTTTTGTTCGTTTTTTAAAAATCTGAGAATTCAGAGTAACTGCAAGCACCTCATTCCACTCTAAATTATGTTTTATCTCAGCTAAATCTTTAGAGCAATACATCTCCTTCATATGGATGAGACAATACTGTCAGATTCGAATACTACAGACACAAAGGAAGATGTGAAAGAGCCTGTTTCTGTGCTGTGCATGATAAAAGCAACACCTAACTCAAGCAGCAGGTACACAGTCTATATTCAGTGCAGCATCTTGTAGCCTGCTGCCAAGTATCCCTGTTTCTATGAAGCTTGACTTCAGTTAAACACAATAAATGGTAGCATTTCAGATCTCCTAAAAAGGGAAGTCGTTCCCATCTGTCACAAGGGGGCGTGGGGGAGGGCAGCAGAAAGTTCCCCTTTCGTGTTCAGAGCAATTTCTTCCGTCAAAACAAGCCTTTGTTGCATTTTGCTTTCACCGGTTTCATTAATTTTTTACACTTCCTAGTCTCACTGTGAACACCACTTTACTGAATCCCTTCCATTTGCTGAGATTTTTAGCTACAGACTCAAACACAACAGGTAAGACCTTTTGCTCATGACATATCAGGTTCGAGTTTAAGGTTGAATTTGTAACAATGCTAAGTTAATCAGTTCTCCAGCTGAGTGAGCTATATTTTTCTAGCTATTTTAAAAAGAACTAAATTGCTATCAAAACACACATAAGAAAACCCATGTTAGAGTCAGCTTTATCTAAAGGCTGTATTTACACAAAGCCAACTTATGGTTTTTGGTCACTCAAATGACCTCAAGCCATAACACAGGAGCTGGGGGAGGAATTTCTGTAAAGAAGGAGCAAATGGGGACACATACCAAGACACTAATGGAGCCAGTTGAATTATTTACTTTTTGTGGTCTTGTTCTTTTAAGAACTATAGCACTTTTATGTATGGCCAGAGGATGAGGAATAGAAAGGGAGAAGTCTAAGAATACTGCCAAAGATATACAGGAAAAAGAAATGCATAGCTTAATTTAGAAGCTATACATTGACTTAGAAGAAATTCCTGCTGTTACAATTCTTGTTAGCATGCACATTTGCAGGAGTATGAGGGAAGGTCAATCCCCAGAGCAAGGGTATAAACCCTCATTGTATTAAGAGGGTCAGTTTAAGTATACTCCCAAATGGGACCATGCATTCCAACACCCTATTACATGGGAAACGAACCGAGGGTCTGTGGTAAGACTTCCTGATTCTGTGGCTGACTGGAAATTCTGCAACAGCTTCATTTTAAGCTTTTGGCTTTTAATGAATTAAATATCAGATTAATAGTCAATATATTAACCACTTTGCTATTTTGACATTAAATTCAATCTCATGCGGTCCTCACATTTTCAACTATCAATATGACAATGATTTTTGTATTGATAGCTTCTGATGCAGTTATTCATTAACAGGAGCAAAACTAGAAGTTGCTAGTTGCACAGAGAGGCTGTTCGGGATTGTGGAATAATGCCATTTTTGCTAATATTAGCCAGCAGTGATGAGTTCTCATTATTAGTCTTCAGTGTACACCCCTCAAAATATATTGTTCAGGCTCTCTGCTGATTTAGGCAGAAGCCAATGCACCTGTTATACTTAGGTCACATCTTTAATATTTACTTCAAAACAAAGATCTAGAAAAAGTTTATGTTAGAACCTACATTTTGTGCATTATTTATGACAACTGGGAATGGAATGCACCAGAAGACACTGCATGTGCTAACTACCCTCGCTCCAGAGCAGACTTCCCAAGGATAAAAATGGGATGTTTGCACAAACACTAGAGGGTAGAACATAACCATTATGTAATAAATAAAAAGCTATTTACAAAGTTACTGCATTCAGTAGATGGGAGAAATGATGCAGAGCACTTTTAGGAACATTTCTGCTTATGTGCATGCATCTGCTCAGTTTATATACACAACTGTGGTAGCTGCTCCCATAATTTCATACCCAAGTTATCTAAATATAAAAATCAGATTTAACAGTTAACACTTTTACAGCACTTGTGGAAGAAATCTCCCTCACTGAAGTTTCCCTAGTGAGCATGGGACGTAAGACATCAATTTTGGCAGTTCTTGTAGCTAAAAAAAAAAAAAAGAAGTTTCTAGCCCTTTTAATTGTGAAGAACTTTCAAAAACACGAAGCAAAGCCCAACACTGGTTTACATGTTTTCAGGGATCAGACAGCTTCAGATACATGAAGCTGTCAATTTACACGTCTTCATGTAAACTAAGTGGCAAAGTTTTCAGAGAGATCATTTTCACAGCAGCTAGTCAGAGCTCTGTGGACATAGTTTTGTTAAGACTGAGGGAGGCATTTTAGGGTATGTCTACACTGTGAAGTTGTCAACAAAACCTTTGTCTTTCATGCATACTTTAAAAAGCCCCCCCCGAAAGACAAAAGTTTTGCTGATGCAAATGGCAGCATGAACATGGCTTTGTTGGCAGGAGCACTCTCCTGAGAACAAAATTAATGCTGCTCGCAGGGCTGGAAGTATTTTGTTGGCACATGCTGACTTTTAGTGACAAGGCTGTCTCAACACAGCCTTGTTGCTAAAAACTGCAGGGTGTAGACAAGCTGTAAGTTACTTACTCAATGGGGGGGTGGAGGGGAGATTAAATTGTGTGGGAGGGTAGTATAGCAAGGACTTCTACCCATCTTCCTGATTCAAGAGCCAGGAAGCTAGGGGAGAAGTAATGAAGATCCATTCCCTCATTGCAGCCAGAAGTCTTTGCACTTGAGAGACTAGAAAGACTCTTTTCAATTCTGTAGCCCCTGCACCTTGCTGGTCTCCCCATACCTCATCTATATCTAACAAAGAAATACAGATGTACAAGCTCCCTGAGATTAACAGGAAGATAGAAACTGCTGCACTGGATCTCTCCAGTGACCCATCTAGCCTAGTCTCCAATAGCAAGAACCACATGCTTCAGAGAAATGCACAAGTCCATTTTATGATTCTTAGAACTGTTTCAGGTTAAGAAAATGCTATAAACTATTTCTGTTTGGACTGTTTTCTTGGCAGCCATAAAGGATAGAGGCTTTTTAAAAAGTGTAAGCTCACTTTCTGCAGAACCTGAATCTGTCATAGGTATCAATATTGGAAATAGGCTGGAGCTGGTCTACTGGCTGATAGTGTGACAAGTCATCTACAGGAAAGAAGTTAAACTCTTTGTACTGCTGTACTCATTTAAAATCCTTCATACACTTCCCCCCCCCCCCCCCAGTAAGTCAGGGAGGGGACAAAGCATGGCATGTTAGTTTTTACAGTTCTTCTAGGATTTAGGAAGTTGTCTGAAACATTAGTACATTTGAAGTTTGAACATCTGAAAGATGTGATGTGGTAAGGACAGTATCTTGTTGCCACTTCAACTCCCACAACAGCTAGTTCTTTGAATGGAAGCTTCCAATACCTGATGTTTATGACAAAATGCAACATCTTTAAACCAGAGCTCTTTTATCATATCCAAGGAGTTTTTATTACTTATTAAATACTGCTTACTAAGTTATAGCTTTTTAGTCCAGTAAGCAAAGTAGAGGTTTTACTAAATACCTACTCCCAGAGAAACACAATGTTCTTCTGCTCTGCCATTATTGATTTAGAAGTGGCATCTTTGTGTTCCAAATCGATACACATCAGTTAGAGCAAGACTTTAGCTGCCAGGTCAAGAGAAAACAAGTAATGTACAAAGCAAAAAATAAAATTAGTTGTAAAGGAAACTGAAGTTGGCACACAGTTTTGTTGAAGATGCATTAAGACAGAGCAGCACAGAACTACTATTACTGCAGCACCAAAAGCCAACAAGGAATGATGATTCAAAATGTATGGTAAAAAAGGTACTAAGTAATTCTTTGCCATAACTGCTTTTAAAATGAAAAATCTGTCATTTGGATATTCTTTTGTCTCTATTACTTTAAAGATGATTTAACAATGTGTCCATGGCTATAGCCATCTGGGTGACGGTGAAGAACCATCTCTGAAGTAGGTTTCTTGTTTGGAAAGTTACTCAGACAGCAGCTTTACCAAGAAAAGTTTTATAATGGTGTTCAGTGTGCCTCATTGTATGAGATTACTAAAAATCACACTATGCAAAGAGTAGTTTTACCTCCTTTTACAGGCTTGCTGTCTAACAGAGAGTCTGTGTTAAGAGGATTTATTTTGCCATGCTTCCAGATGTTGATGATCGATTTTGAATTAGGCACACAAATAAAACAGGCCCTTAAACATGACAACTGCAAAGGGTATCTGTATTATCCATTAATAAATTGTCAGCATGTGACTAGAATAAGTGTTGGGGAAAAGTTCCATATGACTAGTGATGTGAATTCTTTTAAAAGCATCATTTGGTCATAGATACAGGAACCATCTCAGAGACCACCATACAGCAATAGGGCATAGATCCAATACATGATGCACTGCAGCATTAGCAAATCAGATGCCTGCCTTATTTGAAGATCCACTCAAATAAGTGTTTGTGTTACTGTATCAACAGCTAAAGATTTTGCCTTCCAAATGCAGTGTAAACACTGCCACGATACAGATTGTTTCTGCAACCACAGCTTCATGGTTTCCTATTAGAAGAGTTCTTCTCTACAGTCCAGACTCCATGCCATATAGCCTATGAGTTACGAGGAAAACAGTTCCCAAGCTGCCAAAAGTGAAAACAGAAAACTTTTCAGGGGTTATACTGCGTGTGCAGTTTTCATGGCAGCCCTTCCAAATTCAAGTTATAGCTTATTTTGGACTTTGAAAGTTAGATAAACTGAAAGGGGCTTCATAATTTCATAACTTTTATTTTTTAAAATAAACTTGAACTGCAAATTCAAAAGTAAAACTAATCTCCTTCCATCATATCACGAAGCCACGTGGCCCCACTGAGAAGGAAGGAGGCGTGCAGACTCACTGTAAGGGTATTTGCTCACAAAGAAATTTAACATCCACTTAAATAAAGCTTGCTGCCGCACGGGATCTCACCAGAGACATACACAGTACCAAACAGCATGATCCGGTCCCCTTCCATAAGCCAACCTATGGTAACCCTGAGGTAAGTGGCACCAGGTAGCCTGTCCCTTCTTCCAGGACTCGAATCCTTCCTAGGAGCCAGCGAGGGCAGACTAGCAGTGTAATTCTCCATGGACAGATTCCAGCAAGGAGTGGGGTCAGGATTCATAGCCACCGACTCTCACATACCCAGCGCCGCCAAAGCCTGGTAGTAATCCGGGCAGGCACGAGATACCGGACGTTCTCCAGCACACAGAACGCGTGTTTACAGCGTCCAGCACAATAGGGCCCCATTCCATATAGCAGCCTCGAGATGCTAGTGTAATCTGAACTACTGGAGCTTCCCGTCCTCCCCCCACCCCACGCCACGCCCAGGCCAGCACACTGCAGGCAGCCATAGAGGGTAAACGCCCGGCCCCTTCCAACGAGAGCGAGCACTCACCTCGCCCCCTCCAGGCAGCCCTTTGGGACCAGACAGGGACAAGGTCACCCTGCCCTGCCCACAGTCACATGCAGGAGCCCGGGGAACAGAACCCAGGCGTCCTGCCTCCGCCCCTGGCGATGGGGGGAGGATAACAGCCAGACAGGGGAAGTGGGGTACGGGCGCCGTCCCTGGAGCGACCCCACAGCCTACGCCCGCCCAGGAGGCCTCCCCAGACCCCAGGGCCGCTCCCCGCCGCCCCCGCGGGCAGAAGCCTGCGCTGCCTGCGCCCAGCCGTGGGGAAGGCAGGGCCCTGCCGCCGCAGGTACCTAGAGCTGGGCTTGGCGGACTCGGCCTCCGGCCCCTGGAACATAGCAGCAGTGAGCCTGGAGATCGTACGCCGCTGACTCCACTCCGCGGCTCCCTCTCGCTGGCTGAGCTCGTTCCGGCCGCCTAGACAACAGGTAGCTCAGGCCCGCCTTTCTAATCCATTGGCTGCTCCGTCCGCCAATCACGTCGAGCAGCCTACCACACGCAGCACACTCCCACAGGTACCCGCCCACCCGACCTGGGAGGGAAGCTTTAAAACACCCGCTCCGTGGCTCACCCTGCCTCCCTCCCCATTGGAGCAGTCACCTGACAGTCAGGAAAAGCCGCGCGGCCATTGGGCAAAGTGTGGAGCTAGGACCAGGAGAGCAGCCCTCGATATTTAACCAGACAGGTCTAGGCGCTTCCCCTCTTCTCTGTTCCTTAAAGAAGGCCTGTCCCTAGGGTTCTTCCGCAGCCTGCCCAGGGCAGGGGATCTGGAGCCACACTGGGCCCTGGATACAGGAGACACCAGGTGGATGAGGTGATATCTTTTATTGGACCAGCTTTTGCAGGTGAGCAGCACTGGCTCAAGGCACCAGCAAAGCAAGCACGCAAGGCCAGTTTTAGGCCGATTCGCCCGATTCCTGGGAATCAGGCCCCGCACCTTAGGTGCCTTTTTCATTTGTTTTACTTACTCCGGCTGCCATCTGCTCCGGGGTCTTCCCTCGCCCTGCTCCCCTGAGCAAAACGCTGGCGGGAGCGCAGCAAGCCCCGCGGCCCCGCTCTCCCAGCTGTTGCTCCTGCTGGAGCGTGGCAAGCCCCGCTCTCCCAGCTGGAGCTCTGCACAGAGCACAGCAAGCTCTACCCTGCAGACCCGTTCGCCTGGCTGGCACTCTGGGCCTTTAAATAGCCCCCAGACCCCTGGGGTAGCGGGGCGCTCCTGGGGCTATTTAAAGGGCCAGGGCTCCAGCTGCCTCTGCCACCCTGGTCCTTTAAATAGCTGCCAGAGCCCCACCGCCCCCATGCATTCCCCAGGGCTCCCGCGGCTATTTAAAAGGTCCGGAGCGGGGTAGAAGCAGGGGAGCCATGGGCCCTTTAAATAGCCCCCAGAGCTCTGGAATAGCAGGGGCTTGGGGGCAATTTAAAGGGCCGGGGCTCCAGCTGCCTCTGCTGCACCCCCTGAACCTGCTCACACCACCCCTCCCTGCCCACAGCCAGCCCCTGCCAAACCCCCTGCCCTGTCTCCAGCCAACTCCTGCCACACCCCTGCCCGGCCTGCCTGCACCCATCCCTGGACCCCCTACCTTGTCTCCAGCCAACCCCTGCTGCACCCCCCTGCCTGAAGCCAGCCTGCCCCACACCCCCTGTCTCCAGCCAGCCCTGCACCCCTTGCCTTGCCTGTAGCCAGACTCTACCTCCAGTCAGCCCCTGCCCTGCCTCCAACCAGCCCCATGTCCACTGCTGCCCAGTGGTTCCCAGGGCAGTAACCCTGCACACCTGCTTCAATGAGGGGGGCAGGGAGCAGCTGGGACCCACACATGTGCACACCCCCAGGGATTGGCAGGGACCCACACATGTGAAATGGCGGTCATTAATAACTAATCAACAGCACATATGATCCAATGTACATAATATATAATTTTATTATTTATATAGTTATGGAAAGTAAATAATACATGGAAGAAATTAAAGGCTTTTTTTTTTTTTTTAAGTCATTCCTGCCAGGGCCTCGCCGAAAATGTTCGAGTGGGGCCCTGCATTTCCTAAAGCCGGCCCTGCAAGCACGTGGTTGGGATGCCACATTTCCAGGGGCGGCATTCCGGCCATCCTTTTATTTTGGAAAAAGCCACCAATGTATAACAAAAAAAATACCTGAAGATCAAAAATATCTCTAGTAGTGTGGTAAGAATGTGATGTGAAAAATATCATTTCACGTCATGACACGGTCACTGGTAATGTGAATGTGCGTAAATGTGTAAACGTTAATAGTTATTAATTAAATCAGAAATCATGATTACTTGTATGTACTGTGCTGCCCTATCAGCACCATTTGCGCCAATTTCCATGTCGCATTGGTGCCAGTGGTTACAGAGCTAAAATGCCGAGACAAAATCGACTTTCCAGTGCTGCCTGCCAGCCACAAAGAGAGAAATGGCAAAAAGTTAGAAAAACTCTCATATACTTCAAATAAGTATTTTTAAAAAGTCAACAATCAAGGAGAAAGCTCTAAGCAATGCATTGAAAGTGATTATTCAGCAACTGATGAAGACAAATCGAACCAAAGAGTATCTTTATCAACTGATAAAGATGAACAACAATCTGACCAAAGATTATCTTTGCTAACTGATAAAGACAAACAATCACAATCCATCCAAAGATTTACTTCTTCAGCTGAAGAGTCCAAAAATGAAGAACTGTTATCCAAATCTAAAACTGAAGAACAATTATTAAAAGATGGAGAGACTGACATAGGATCAGATCCAAGTACATGGCTGACAATAATTACTGATGCAATACTAATGATTATTCAATGATTAATCATTCAAACCTAGATCCTATATTTGAATATCCATTTAATGAGTCGAATAGTTGATTTATGCCATCCAGTTTGAAGAAAAATATGAAAAATGGGGAACAAGTTAACAGATTATGGTTAGTGTATTCACAGACCAAAGATGTAGTTTTTTGTTTTTGCTGACTACAAATTCTCTGACTTCATTTTTTTTAAACAGGCAAAAAAAAAAGGCAGGGGGGGAGATGGGAAATCAGCCAAAAATTTTTTTGCCTGAGGTGGCAAAAAATCTAGACCCGGCCCTGCTAGTGAGAGAAAAGCTCTGGGTAGCTGGAAGCCTTGTCTCTCTGGCAGCAGGCAGAAGGTGGTTCAGTAAATGATATCACCTCACCCATTGTCTCCCTAATATCCTAGGTGAGGCCCAGATCCTAGCCAGGCCTGCTTAGGCCAAGATAAGGCCTGCTGAAGCACCTCTAGGCCTGCCCCCACCCATCCCAGTTGGGCCTACTCCTTCAGTGGCAGTTGATGTTGTTCCATCCCTAACAGGGTTAGTAAAAAAGGCTGTTCCCAGCATTCGCTCCAGTGATCGTAGTGGCCAAGAGTTGTAGTTCTGCGTGTAGTTCAAGCTCTGCGTGGAAGCATGGGACTGTTCTAAAAACAGCAGGGTGGGGTTTCACATTTGTGTCTTCCTGTAACCCCTATCAAACATGCTCCATTTACAAGTAAAATTTTTCTTTTCTATCTCCTAGCCCTCTGTCAAGGTTCCTTCCCCACTCTGAACTGTAGGGTACAGATGCATGAACACTTCTAAGCTTAATTACTAGCTTAGATCTGGTACCACTGCCACCATCCAGACTTTCAGTGTCTGGATCATTCCTTGTCCCCCCCAAAACCTTCCCCTCCCTGGGTAGCCTTGAGAGACTCCTTCACCAATTCCCTGGTGAGTCCAGATCCAATTCCTGGGATTTTAAAACAAGGAGAAATTAACCATCCCCTCTCCTTTCTCCCACCAATCTCTGGTGAGTCCAGATCCAATCCTCTTGGATCTAAAAACAAGGAAAAATCAATCAGGTATTTAAAAAGAAGGCTTTTAATTAAAGAAAAGAAAGGTAAAAGAAAACCCTCTGGGAGAGATTAGCATACCAGCTACTCTCACAGACAACAGATTCAAAACAAAGAGGATGTTCCCCTGGGCAAAAATCTTAATACACACAAGAATACCCAAATTTGATAATTCCCTTAATGGTACCAAGACAAGTTACAAAGAAAATAAACATAAACCTATTTATCCCTTTCTAAAACTTACTACATACAGAGGGATGTTCCCGCTGGGCACAATTTTAGTTATCACATAAAAATAATTTCCCAGATTACCCAAATTTGATTCTACTCTTTTGCGTAAGACAGGTTACAAAGAATAAAATAAACCTATTTATTCCTTTCTAAACTTACTACTCTTGATATAGAGGCTGGTTCCTGGATTTTTTCAGTTTGGCTGAAACTG
>NC_133777.1:32777441-32779225 GCF_003597395.2 Chelonoidis abingdonii
AAACTCTAAACAAAGGAAAAACTTCCCTCCTTCCTTTTGAAACATCTTGTTCCCCCCGTTGGTTCCTCTGGTCAGGTGTTAGCTAGGCTAGGTGAACTTTTTAACCCTTTACAGATAAAAGAGGCATTAACCCTTAACCATCTGTTTATGACACCCTCCAACTATCCTGTACTCACTGTGAAGCTGAATCTTATTTCGCATTTCACCATTATTAATAAAGATTTGGCAGGCTAAATTATACCCTCAGTCTTTGAACAGGTGTGGAAGAGTATTCAAGACTTACTCCCCACTTATCCTGTATCTTCTTTTTAGCACTGACCATAATAAGTAAAAACATGTCAGTGACCAATGGAAGCTCCAGGAGTGGCGCTTCAGACGGGGGCAGCGTGCAGAGTGGAGCCCCCTGGCTGCCCCTATGTGTAGGAGCTGGAGAGGGGCCATGCCGCTGCTTCCGGGAGTTGCATGGAGCGGCCCCTGACTCTGCAGCCTGGCTGGAGCAGGACAAGCGCCAGACCCCACTCCCCAGTGGGAGCTCAAGGGCCAAATTAAAAGGGTAGAGGGGGACGGATCCAGCCCATAATTTTCCCACCCCAGTGTAGTTCATGTACTTGCTGAGTGCAAAGTGGATTGCCTTTCCTCTGATCCCCAAAAAGTACAAAAAGCCAGAGGTCTTATGATGAAATTCAGACATGATGCCTTTTGTGATGTATATTAGATCCCACTTACACACACCCTAGCTATGCATAAGAGAGACTAAGTAAATTTGTGCTTAAAAAGAAGTGGGTAGCACAGTGACTAACTTTCACCAACTGGTCCTTACACAGAAGAGGCCGTCCTGCGAAACATAAGATTGTCCTTGTGATGGGTTCTGTCACAGAAAGCCCCTTCAGGCGGTCACCTGATATGCTGGAATTAACTCTGAGCCAGTTTTCCACTGCCAGCTTGGGGCTCCAGAACCCTGCTTTGCTGAGCCAGACACACTAGACTGCTGCAACACAGACCCAGGTCTGGTCCATGCCCTCAAAGCTGCAGACATTAACCAAAAACTGCTCAGCAAGTCACCTGTCTCCAGCACCCAGACACCCAGCTCCCAATGGGATCCTAACCCCAAATAAATCTGTTTTACTCTGTATAAAGCTTATACGGGGTAAACTCATAAATTGTCCACCTCCTATAACACTGATAGAGAGTGACAGCTGTTTGCTCCCCCAGGTATTAATCACTTACTCTGGGTTAATTAATAAACAAAAATGATTTTATTAAGTATAAAAACTAGGATTTAAGTGGTTTCAAGTAATACCAGACAGAACAAAGTAAGTTACGAAGCGCAATAAAACGAAACACAAGTTTAAGCCCAATACATTTAAGAAACTGAATACAGGTAAATCTAAGGGCGCAGGCTATGTACCCCAGGCTAAAAGCAAATCCTGGTACTAGAGTACCCTGGGTACCAAATGGCAGTCTGCCAGTTAATCAAGGCACCTGGAGCAGACTTATAGATCTTTTCTAGAAGGCAGTTAGAGATAGCTACTTTAATTAGACAGCTGCAGCCACAAGGCAAGCTCAGGCCCTGGTTAAGGAGCCACTCCGAGGCAGGAGGAGCATGGTGTAGGAGCTGAGCAACAGGGTGAGGAGCTTGGATGTGAGGAGTGTTACTTGCTGGAGGATTGGAGGACAAGCGTATCAGACACCAGGAGGAAGTCCTGTTGAGGAAAGAAGGTGTTGGGGCCATGGGAGTTAGACCAGGGATTTTTTAGTCGTCATTGCGCTTACAGGTAGGCACT